>NW_015649240.1:758564-787183 GCF_001515625.1 Sinocyclocheilus rhinocerous | reverse complement strand
AGGTGACATATCATGAAAATTTGACTTTTCCAGGTTTTAAGTGCTATAATCAGGTCCCAGGTGCATCTACCAACCAAGGAAACGTGAAAAAGATTAACCCAGTAACTTTGTTTTGGTAAGCCTTTTTCTGCAGGCATCTGAGAAAACGAGCGCGTCTGATTTCGCTCCCTTGGTGACGTGGCAAAGGGATCTCATTATAATATTACCGCTCCTTAATCTGTAAGTTTCCACCCATGGCGTCGTTATTGTGTTTTGCAAGCGACAACGGTGTACCTGTTGCTAACTGCTAACTGTTCTGTCATTGGCTCCACAGACGAGCACAGAACACTATTTACAGTCCCAGCCTCAGAGGAGACAAGAGAGCAGTGGATTTATTGATAACGTAAACTTGTGTGAATGAGAACTTAGTTTAGTACTCACATGCTGTGACAGCCGATTTCTGTCCGTGTGCTTCGGATGTGTGCTATGATCTGTAGAGTATTTTGAGCTGAAATTTCACAGACACATTCTGGGGAATCAGGGTAAATCCGGGTATCTTCCGTAGAATCGTTTTTTAATTTAATGTTGAAATCTGAAAAATGAAAAACGGAACATATTTAGTTTTTCAATTGTTCAAACAAAACGAAAAATCAAGAATCTGGCTTCATTTTTCGTTTTTACGTTCAGGGATAGAAAACGAATCAACAACTTGAATATTCGATCTCTACATGTGGGCAAGAATGAAACGCCCCTCTCCGCTGATTGGTCAACCAAATATCACAACATAATAATAGTCTTAAAAGAAAACAAAAAAAAAAACATGATAATAGTCCTCCGCTTCTATTGATTCTAAACATGTTTATTTCTACTACATTTTATCTCTTTCTCTTCATCAAACAGCCAAATTAATGAATGGCTTGACACAAACCATACAGAGGCAGAGCCTTTTGGCCCTTAAGCACACCGCCTGTTTTATTATAGCTAACCACCTATTAAAATCTGTGTGGCAAAACTGCGCGACGCACTGCAGCGTGGGGAGAATGTATTGTAGTGAAGCGCAGACCACTATCAATTTATGTGAACATACAGTCATAACTTTTGTTTTAGACAATATGCTGTGTTTTAGACAAAGGAGGAACTTAAATAATATGACAGATATGAAAATAAATGACTTTGTGTGATTTACCTTCACAGCACATCTATTATTTTTCTTTTTTTGAGTTCATAGAGCTCTTTCTACAAATTAAGGAAATCATACAGTATGTTGTTATCCCACTGGCATGTGACTATTTGTTCCTCAGATTGAATTTAGTGAAATGTGAATTTGACGTCATGATTTGAAAGTGAACTCGTTTGAGTTATAACATATCCAAACCCTGAAATAACACTTCGAACAATAAGCCAGTGTCATCAGTGTCAGAAATTAACTTTCCCATAAGGGGCAATTGATTTTCAGTTTTTTATTTATGTTTTACATTTTTTTTTACCTTTTACCTTTTGTATGTCATCTTTAATGTTAAATTCTTACATCAAATAAATTAGAATAATATGACAATAGGCTGTTACCACCAGTATTCAGTGATATAGAACCTGCGTCTGAAGATGCTTTTAGATGTATTTACAGTTTAATGCTGATCAGACGGCTGTACGTGCATTTACACAGCAATTACAAATGTATAATGAAATGAGATTAATGTTTTATACAACATTTTAATACAGAAATATGAATAAAATGAAATTATACTTGAATTATGAAAGTAATATCGCCACTAGGTGGCGGTGAGTCATTCTGTTAATAACGGAGCCTTTTATTCAATCAATTCGTTCAAAATGCTTCATTCATTTATTTAGGAATAAAATCAAGCGGCTGTCTATAATAATTGGTAATTGCATTGCTGTCTATAATAATGGGTTTTTCAAAGACTCTGATTCATTTAGGAATGATACACCACTCTACTGCGAGTCAGTCACACAACGGTTCTGTGACTTTGGTTTAGTTGGCAGAGAAAATAACAATTTTGTATGCCATCAGTTAGCTGGCCAATACTCAATATTAATTAAATAAACTCATTTTATTGTCTAAAACTACCTGTGTTCACATAAATTATAGTGGTCTGCACTTGTCTACAAAACATTCTTCCCACGCTGCAGTGCATCGTGCAGCTTTGCCACACAGATTATAATAGGTGGTTAGCTATAATAATTCAGGCGGTGTGCCAAAGATGCAGACTAGTAGGTAGTTGTGAGTGCAGGTGCGAAGTAAAGTAATATTTATGAGATAAACTAATATTTCATTGGTAGGTTGCATAATTTATGCCTACACAAAAGAAAGCTCTGTCTAGGTTGACTCTGCCTCGATACGGTTTGTGTCAAGCCATTCGTTAATCTGGCTGTTTGATGAAGAGAAAGAGATAAAATGTAGTAGAAATAAACACTTTAAGAATCAATAGAAGCGGAGGACTCTTATTATGTTTTTAGGACTATTATTATGTTGTAATGTTTGGTTGACCAATCAGCGGAGAGGGGCGTTTCATTCCCGCCCACATGTAGAGATTGAATATTCAAGTTGCTTATTCGTTTTCTATCCCTGAAAGTAAAAACGAAAAATGAAGCCAAATTCTTGATTTTTCTGTTTTGTTTGAACAAATGAAAAACGAAAAATGTGCTGTTTTTTCATTTTTCAGATTTCAATATTAAATTAAAAAACGATTGGACGGAAGATACGCTGATTCTGGGGACACCAGAGACTTATATTACACATTGTAAAAAGGGGCATAATATGTTTCCTTTAAGTGTCATTCACAAATTAAATGTATTATTAAATATTCTGAAATAAAGCTTTTTTATTGCAAAATACTATTTTTCCCATGACAATAGACAAAAACATGTTCACACACACGCACACACACACACACACACATGGCAATTACAAACCACCAAGATCGCGATTACAAAAATAGGATGATAAAGTTATATTTTCTGTATGACCTTTGATGTAATATGTAAATACGTTTAATAAGATGTTTAATATTTAACAGGATTATGCATAATTAGAATTGTGAACGCTTGAATGCGTACATGTTTTTAGCTTTTAGTTAAAAAAAAAACAGCTTTGCACCTCCCCTAAATGAGAAAGCGCTCCGCATGGTTCCACGCTGTTCTACACCACCTAGAGGATTCTTCACTGATTCTGAACAAAAACCAATGATTTCACGAAGCCTCGCAAAAAAAAAAAAAAAAAACTAAGCTAATTTGCATTAAATTAAATTGCATTAATTATTCCTATTCAAATAAACATTAAGCCAGTCTTTGTCAGTCTTTGTCAGTAGAGCGATTTCTTTTGGTGACCACCGGAGTCGTGCGCGTAAAAGTCTCCAGTTACGCACGGAGACAAGAGGTTTCCAGTCAATCCCAGTATCTTCAAATTAAGGTTATAGCAATTATTTTAATGTATTGCATTCTCAAGCTCATTTAAAAAGCGAAGTCAAGACTGTCAGTCCTACCTGGTGTGCCAAAACAGCGTCAACACGAAGATGAGAAGATGAAACGCGAACCTCTCCCTCATTTCTGCCACCCAAACCTGTGTAGAAGAAGACAATTCCTCAAATCAGGTGAAGAAACTGGGATTTGTTTTAGTAAAATACTGCCAATCACACACTATGATGACGGGGTAAGTTGATCTATAGGCGCACACGGTTCCGTGCGATCCACCTGCTGATCTTAGATGATGGATCCCAGACATTTCATTAATATTTACAGAGTGCAACAATTCATGATATGAATATGAATATCCCTTACTAACATTTCAAATCGTAAGATGAGAAAACCATGACCAAGTGACCACAGCTGGCGCTGTGATGATGATTTCCACTTAAATGGCAACATATGGCTGAGTATCATTTACACACATGGCCAGAAACACAATATCCACAACGGAGCTGTACTTTATAGAGAGGACACCCACCTGTGATCCACCAGATCCGCTTTGTCCTTATGGATAAATGCTGATAAATAACAACCGGAATGTGAAAGTTTATTCCCAGCCGATGAAACCGGATCACGAGTGTTATTCAAGAGCACGCACGTGGATCGGAAACGAGCATAAATGAATTCCCATAATAATTCACTATAAAACCAGATGCATATGAGCATCACTGAGGGTCTCTGATCCTCAGCCTCGTCTCTCTCTCTCTAACTAACGCACCGACGCGCCTTGACGCGTCGTGATCTCAGATGTTCTTTACTGAATATCATACTGCTCACTGTTTATTTTTTTCTCCTGAAAGAAAGAAAGGGGGGATAAGTACAAAGAAATAGACAGATAGAGAACTGGGTCCTAAAGGCAGTTATATTAGGGCGCTGATCGCTCGCGCGCGCTCTCTCGTACACACATACACATCACATAATGACACGTTGTGTGATGGTGTACATTTATTAGCAGTAGCTATCACGTTTTTTTATTATTAGTATAGATTAGAATAGAATACAAATTATTTACTCACCATCATGTTGTTCCAAATTTGTCAGTTTTCTTGTGTCTGAGGAACACAGAGGACATTTAAAAAATGATTTCCATTTATCATTATATTGCACCATTATTCTAGGTGAAAAGTGTTCATAAAACACAGTGGAATAGATCACCACAAATTGAAAATTTGCTAGAAACGTACTCACTCTCATGCAGGCCATTCAAGATGCAGATGAGTTTGCTTTTCCATCAGAACAGATTTGGAGAAATTTAGCATTACATCACTTGCTCACCAATGGATCCTCTGCAGTGAATGGGTGCCGTCAGAATGAGAGACAAACAACTGATAAAAACATCACAATAATCCACAAGTAATCCACACGACTCCAGTCTATCCATCATCTTGTGAAGTGAAAAGCTGTGTGTTTGTAAGAAACAAATCCATCATTAGAGCAACTTCAAACCATCATTTCTGGCCTCAATACAGGTCCATAATCCATAATATTGCTTTCTCCAAGTCATCTCATCTGAATCAGGAGATAAATATGTACAGATCAAGCACCATTTCCTCATTTTGACATGAGAGGACAACAGGAGATGGACCTTTTCACTGGCGGAAGCGATATTATGGATTATGGACTGGTATTTTAGCCAGAAGCCACGTTTTGAAGTTAATTTTTTTCTTACTTCTTTTTCTTACTTGTGGATTATTGTGATGTTTTTATTAGCTGTTTGGACTCTCATTCTGACGGGACCCATTCACTGCAGAGGATCCATTGCTGAGAAACTGATGAAATTGCTGAATTTCTCCAAACCTGTTCTGATGAAGAAACAAGCTCTACATCTTGTCAAGTCACATCTTCCACAGATTGTTCTCCTGTGGACCACAAACAAAGTAATTGTGAAAGTGTCAAAGCTGCTTTTTAAAAACAATGAAAATGCATGGTGATCACTGGCTGTCAAGTTAAGTTGCAATTTTCTTGGTGTATTTAAATAAACAAAATACCCAAAGGTATACAGCGTGAAACAAATCATAAATGTAAACAATGCTTGCCTTATGAATAATAATGCATTTGCATAGTTGCAGAAACGTTAATGCCCTGCGCATTACAGCATTAACTGGAATGATAAACATCCTCACAGATGGACGAGCGGTTATTAAAACTGGTCACCTTCTGTGCTTGTCCAATCAATTGTTTAAACCCCATAAATATGCAAATAAGAATGATTACCCAGCTTTTACAAATGAAATCCTGAAACCTGATAACCCAGGATTAATTACTACATCAGGTCACAAGTCACTGGCCATCTGTCTGTTAAACAGAGGTCTAAGATCAGGTCTTTTAGTTATGCATTATTAATGCTGAATAAAATGATTTCCACATGAAACACATCCTTTATCCAAGCTCTCTCTCTCCAGAATATTTGATGTCCCCCTGTGATATCAATAACAGGGGGTATCACAGTAAAAACAGTGCATATGTATGTGTGTGGGCGCATGTTGCATCACATAACCAGACACAAACTTTATCTTAATCTAGGAAATTTGCAATAAACATAATGCCGTTCAATAACATTTTATGACCCTATCTGCCTTGTAATGTTTATTTATGCTGGGGTGGCATTCATACATAAATAATCCAACAGACACAATGAGATCCTGCAATGCTAATATAAAAATAGGAGACAGCCAATAACTTTTCCCAGCATCGCCTATAGGGTCTTTAAAAAACCAAATGAACAAATCTCACTATCTGTCAGTCCAGATATTCTTCTGTCAGTCCAGATATACTTCTCTTAAAAGCATTTTATTTAGAAACCTGTATTAGCTATTGATCAGGTCCAGATGATGAATTTGTAATTGCTCCCATGTCCCCTCCAGATTCTGCATAAATATTTAAAGCAAAAAGGCAGCCGTGTTGGCCTGCGGCCCCAAGAAGACAAATGAGAGTGTAATGCTAAATGCCAAAGCATGTTTGCCAATGCAAATACACATTCTACACAGTATAAGAGGAGTAGCATTTCATGCAACACGGTGTTGCTTTGAAAAAAGAGTTTCTAAGTGTTTCAGGTGATGTTGTCAAAGGCATGGGTTTGCTTTCAGTCCATCTTAAATGTTACATTTAATTATTCTTCAATATGCCAATTATTTTGTGGAGTCCATTCCTTATAACATCGTTCTGACCTTCAAAAAGAAGCTTTTTTGCTGCTCTTGGTGACATTTGCTATTGTTCTCAATAACATACTTCTGTTTCTGCAGTAGATGCTTAATGTGCAAATTTTCCATATGCATGATATACCCAGGTGACCTAAAATGTTCATGTGTCCCACTATGCAATGCAATGAGTTTTACCTTACATTTCCAGTGTGATGAATGAACCAGAAGTAATCATCACCACATTGGAAATGTCAGCCAAAAATGTGTAATATCGGATTCTTGACTCTTTCCCCCCCCAGAGAGTTAAAGACATTTTCACACAAAATTGGATCAGAAAGGCCAAAAAAAATTTATTTTTTTATTCTAGAGATGATAAAATATGCAAGTAGTAACATAATGTGCCCACAATCAAGCATGATACACATGCTACAGTTTCTTTTATTCATGTATATAGCATACTGTTTTTACATATTAGGCAGCAGGGTCATTTCTAGCTTTTCATCATTTTCATAATTTGGATACTGTTATGGATATTAGCAGGGACGTGCACAGACATTTGGAGGCACAGGAGCTCAAGTGGAAAAAGGGCACTTCTCATAATTATTTTTATTTTTATTTATTTATTGATTTTTTCCTAAAAAGTTCTCTCTTGTGTTTTGCTGTTGTTATAATTACACTTACTGTACCATGCACACACACTGATGGTGACTAGAACTTTGTTTCACATTTGAGGGAGGGCTGTTAAGATCTATCAGCATACAACATACTAATATAATGGATAGTAATTAGATGAGGAGCCTGAGAACAAAATCATGAAGTTATTGTTTAAGGCAGGACACTTCATGTACTGTTCAATTTCGAGATTTTGGGCTATTTTGCTTCCATATCTTCTTTTGCCCTAATGGAAAGGAAATATCCAAAATACACATTAAGGTGGTTATTTTAAGCCTACTACCCTCGTCTGCTTTTTTAATTTTTGTTTTTTTAATTTTTTTCTAAATTAACCAAAACAAGCTATCTGCATATTTAAACATAACATTTCAAGGGAAAAGACTCTTGATGTAAATCATTAACTATAATAACTGGGGAAGTTCTGTGGTGATATGCTTTAGTTATTTTGTTTATCCTATTTATCTGCAATGCATTGTCTCAAATGTATGCAAATTAGCACATTTTAATTAGTTAACACCTGATTTGAATATCAATGTGGCGAATCTGATGACGTTATTAATTTTACTGTATTCAGCTGTCGTTTCTCCATTAAGTTAGCATATATGCCCATGATATATTGCCTTACCTAAACTTAAGCTAACTACTGATGGTGACAAGAACTTTGTTTCACATTTGAGGGAGGGCTGTTAAGATCTATCAGCATACAACATACTAATATAATGGATAGTAATTAGATGAGGAGCCTGAGAACAAAATCATGAAGTTATTGTTTAAGGCAGGACACTTCATGTACTGTTCAATTTTGAGATTTTGGTCTATTTTGCTTCCATGTCTTCTTTTGCTCTAATGGAAAGGAAATTTCCAAAATACACATTAAGGTGTTTGTTTTAAACCTGTTACCCTCGTCTGTTTGTTTCTGTAGATTTCTTCTAGATTCTAAATTAACCAAAACAAGCTATCTGCATATTTAAACATAACATTTCAAGGGAAAAGACTCTTGATGTAAATCATTAACTATAATAACTGGGGAAGTTCTGTGGTGATATGCTTTAGTTATTTTGTTTATCCTATTTATCTGCAATGCATTGTCTCAAATGTATGCAAATTAGCACATTTTAATTAGTTAACACCTGATTTGAATATCAATGTGGCGAATCTGATGACGTTATTAATTTTACTGTATTCAGCTGTCGTTTCTCCATTAAGTTAGCATATATGCCCATGATATATTGCCTTACCTAAACTTAAGCTAACTTATTACATGGTAGGTCATGAGTCATGGATGTTAGCAAGACAAATTAATTATATTTGCCTTTTGGATAATTAGCTGTAAATTCGAGGCACATGCAGCTTAGTCTTTTGTTCATCACCACTCACCTCCACACCAAGACAAACACAACTGGAAAGGGAGGGAGGGCTTCACTTCTGCGGCTCTCTGGCTGTCTGTGACGTGCCGATGTGTGCTACACTGCTGTGCTGCGCGGAGATGCGGAGGGGAGAAAGGCATCGGAACTCGACAGAGTCTCAACATTTCCCGACATTTTTTATTTGTTTGTCAGGGAAAGCTGTGTGCAAACAGAAACACACACACGGACACATATATACATATATTCATTTATTTAAAAAAAATTTTAATAATAAAAAAACAAAAAATAGAAAAACTCCCTAGAAAAAGGGCAGGTGCCGCAAGCCCCATTTGATGTGCACATGCCTGGATATTAGAATATCATTTTTTTTACCTGCAGTAGCCTAAAGTCGTTCACAAGCTGAATGTGCAATAAAGATCTGCTTCATTGCTGACAAATGACAGAAGACATTTTGTTTTCTAAAATGAATTGTAGGTAAATATTAACCTTATCTAGTGCTCTTTGTGTTTTCTGTCTTATAAACTATCCTGTTACTGTTTCGATGCAAGCAAGCAATCATTGGAAATGATTCAGTGAGTAAGTGAACTGTCCGAACGAATCAAACAATTTCAGGGCTTTTTGCAAACCTGTTTAACTGATTGGATCATATGAGTGATCAAACCAGCTTTGACATTCTAAGAACGTTTTGCTTACATTCCCGTTAAGTTACGAAAACGTCATTTCTGAATGCTCTCTAGCTAGTATATGTTGAATCCGGTTAGCAAGAGTTCTGAAATATTATCAGGGAAAATGATTTTCAGGTTGTTATGGTAAATTATGAGCAGTTTATTGAAGCATTTTAGTCTTTTAGATCAATGTGGAAAAATGGGTAAAAAAAAATATATATATTATAGATTATCTAAAACGGTTTATCCATTTTTCAGATGAGCTCCATGTGCCTCAATTCAACAAGAGCGTTTGTAACCTATAGATCATGGCAACAACAACATCAACAACAAAACACAAATAATAACGATTAACTTCTATCTCGTCGACCAGGGGTGCGTTTCAAAAAAGTATCGTTAGCTAACAATGGTCGCAAGTTCCATTGAACTCTATTGGTAACGATGGAACTTGCGACCACAGTTGCTTTTGGGAAATGCACCCATGTTGAGAAAACAGCGCACTAAACGTATTAACCGTTGTTGCCGTTATTAGCATCTTTCCTCTCAGTTTCATCTCCCATTCAGCTGTCATGAAGCATGCCGTCTCCATTTGAGTCATGAAGTGTCCCATAAGGCCTCATGGGTGATGATGGCATTTAATTGAGGCAGTTATAGGGTGGAATTTGCCTGGTTGTGTGTGATTAACCTAGAAAATGCATGAGCTCAGACTATAACAAAGCATGACCCGTGAGGACCTTTCCCTCGCAATATCTTCCCGGCAGAACTCTAATATGGTTTCGCGGAACAGCTGCAGTTTGCATAAATTAGAGGAGACGCGCGCTTTTGCTTCGCCGCCTCAGTGGAAGTAATTCAAAAGTGTGATCTTCTGAAATAAAAACAGGCTTGTATTTACAACATCCGCTCTTCCGCGGATAAAGTGGTGGTCAAATGCTCTCTTTTGGTGCAGTGAATCAAAATGATTATACAGTCACCCGGAATCCGAGCACGTGCTCTGCACTTGAGAAAATAAACGGTCTGGCACGAGCGCTCAGGTGTTCAGCTTCACATGGCTATACACATGCCATCGCTGGCACCGAGTGTCCGACACGCAGAGCCAGACAGACTCCAGCAGAGCAACTCACTGACCACCAAAATGCCACGGGCCTCACTCTTCCGGACATTTCCAATGAGATAGAGACGTCTGGAACACAACATAAAAGTTTAATTTGAATTTATGAGGTTGTGTGGGACTATCAGGTGAACTGTTGCTTAATAACATGCTTTATTTGGATCCTTTACCTTTGCAACACCACCAAGGGTCGTAGGTGTTCTCTTTTAGCGCTCAGCACAGCCACACTATAAAAAAGTGCAATAAGTCACAAAGTTATTAGCCTAACAACCAGGAACAGCTCAATTAAAAAATAAAATTCATCATCATTTATGTACACTCTTAAAGGAACACTCCACTATTTTTGAAAATATGCTCATTTTCCAACTCCCCTAGAGTTAAACAGTTGAGTTTTACCGTTTTCGAATCCATTCAGCCGATCTCCGGGTCTGGCGGTAGCACTTTTAGCTGCAGCTTAGCATAGATCATTGAATCTGATTAGACCGTTAGCATCTCGCTCAAAAAAGACCAAAGAGTTTCTATATTTTTCCTAGTCTTAGTACACGATATAACTACAGAATTGTCAAGTTTTAAATAGGAAAAATATCTAAACTCTTTGGTCATTTTTGAGCGAGATGCTAACGGTCTAATCAGATTCAATGATCTATGCTAAGCTACAGCTAAAAATGCTACCGCTAGACCCGGAGATCGGCTGAATGGATTCGAAAACGGTAAAACTCAACTGTTTAACTCTAGGGGAGTTGGAAAATGAGCCTATTTTCAAATATAGTGGAGTGTTCCTTTAAAAATTAAAGTTCTTTATTGGCCTTGGTTCCACAAAGATTGTTTAACACTTTCTGTTCCACAAAAGGTTCATAATGGAAAAAGTTCTATAGATTATATAAAATGTTCTTCACATTAGGAAAAATGTCTCTTTTAAGATAGTTGGCTTCACTGAAAGTTCCTTTAAGGACCCAAAAATGGTTCCCAAAATGGTTTTCCTGCAAAAACCCCCTTTTGAAATCTTTATTTTTAAGAGTCTTCAAAACCCATGTGACTTTCTTCAGTGGAAAGCAAGTATCTCTTCAAATTGTAAACTGACAACAGGATGTCAAGCTCTAATAGATAAAAACACAATTAAAAGTATAAAAAGTTATCCGAATTATTCATGTACCGTATTCTAGAATCTTCTGAAGCCATGCAATAGTTTTCTTACAGCAACAGACATTATTTACTAATGACTTTCCTCTCTCAAATCTCATTCATATAGTCTGTTTATTCAAAGTTGATGTGTTGCACTCAGTTACAAGATGCAAGAACTAATGGTGTGTATGTGGTGCCACTCAACAACAAATCTTGGTGTGCAAAGTTTGAGAATGTGCGTGTTAGAATGAGATTTAAGAGTTACAATGACTGTTTATCAGTGAATAATGACTCATTTTCCCCACATAAAGCAGCAAGACTTAGAATAAAGTGCATGTCTATGTTCAAGTTTTCATGGTGCTTTTAATTGGAGCTTGACAGCTTGTCAGTATAAGACTTCATTGTATGGGAAAGAACCACATGAACATGTTTTTTAAAGAAATGAATGCTTTTATTCATCAAGGATGCATTAAATAGTTTAAAAGTGACAGTAAATATTGTTTTTAAAAAAATCTATTCTATTCATCACAAAAATACTAAGCAGTACGGGTGCTTTTAATTGGAGCTTGACAGCTTGTCAGTATAAGACTTCATTGTATGGGAAAGAACCACATGAACATGTTTTTTAAAGAAATGAATGCTTTTATTCATCAAGGATGCATTAAATAGTTTAAAAGTGACAGTAAATATTGTTTTTAAAAAATCTATTCTATTCATCACAAAAATACTAAGCAGTACGACTGTTTTCAACACTGATAATAAGAAATGTTTCTTGACCAGCAAATCAGCATATTAGAATGATTTCTGAAGGATCATGTGACACTGAAGACCGGAGTAATGATGCTGAAAATTCAGCTTTGCATCACAGGAATGAATTACATCTTAAAATATATTCAAATAGAAAACAGTTATTTTAAATTGTAGTAATATTCCACAATATTACTGTTTGTACTGTATTACCTAATCAAATAAATGCAGCCTTGGTGAGAATAAGAGATCTGGAAATGAATGTTCCATGTGTGTGAACAATATCTGTTTAAATTTTGTCATATGTTTAAAATGCATGAGCTCTGAGCATTGCACACCTTTCTGCTGGAGTGAGCAATGATATTTAAACTCACAGTTTTCCTCTGAGGAACATAGGAGACGTGCCATCGTAAACCAGTGTAGTCTTTCCATCTGGACTAAGTACATATGTCAGTTTTTCAATCTAAAATATTGATATTCCTTTATGACCATATGGACACATTTGTTCAGCTTTTAACAACCCTCATAAGATCTGTTTGAAATGATTTACTGAAAACCATATGAGAGCATGTTTGGTATATGTCATCATGTAATTCCAGCTTCTATATTTCAACTTAAATCCCACAGGAGCTGTTTTTCTGCACGACTCGATGCAAATGTCTTGTCATGCCTCTGAAGTACGGTAACACACATGCTTCCTTGGTTCCTGCGAGGAACGTGGGCGTCCAAACATCATTTCCTTGGCTAATAAATAAGGTTTTCCCTTCCTCAAGCTCAGATGCAATTTTGATCTTTCCCTAATTGTATTCTCTGATTTTTCCCCGTCTCGAGCAATACCTCTTATCAGGAAAATCTGAAGACTAATATAATAAATCTTTTATTGGTTCCTGTCTCACGTAACAGTTTGAAATGTTAAATTTTCAATGCCTGCACAGTTTTGGACTGATAAAATGAAAGATTCTCTTTGGTGAAGTCATATGCAAACACAGGCCAAAAGGTTCTTTTTGTTGTTGCCATGTTGATTTGGAGCTAATATGCATGTAGGCGGGTGAGTTAATTTTAGAGGTTAAAAAAAGTAGACTGAAATGGCAAACTAACCCTAATCAACTAGATTTACTAGTTGTGTTTGGCGAGCATTACTATTACTATTGCTCACGATAAAGCTTAAAGATTCAGACAAACCATTAAAACCTAAGCATAGCATGCAACTCATCCCGTATCGTTTGTGCTACCAGTGTTATTTTAGTATTATTTATATACTATTATAGTATTTATTAATGTTTTTAATAATTTTTTATATTACCAGTCAAAATTTCGGAATTATATTTTTTCCGGAATATAATTATTTTTAGTTTCTTTTGCTCCTCAAGGCTGAATTTATTTGATGAAAAATACAATAAAAACAGTAATATTGTGAAATATTATTGCAATTTAAAATAATTGTTTTTTGTTTGAATATATTGTAAAATCTAATTTATTCTGTGATGCAAAGCTGAACTACAGTTTTCAGTGTCACACGATCCTTCAGAAATCAATCTAAAATGCTGATTTGCTGCTGAAGAAACATTTATTATGATTAACAATGTTGAAAACAGTTGTGCTGCTTCATATTTTTGTGGAAATTATGAAATTACATTTTAATATATATTACAATAGAAAACAGTTATTTTAAATTGTAAAAATATATTTCACAATATTATTATTTTTACTGTATGTTTCATCAAAGAAATAAGTGCAGTTTTGGGGAGGATGAGAGACTCAAAAAAAAAAAAAAAAATATTATATATTAGGGCTGTCAGTCAATAAAAAATTGTAATCTAATTAATTATATGGTGCTGCGATTAATTAATCGAATTAATCGCAAATTAAATTTGTCTGTGAAAATACCCACAAAAGATTATTTAAAGCAATTTATAGTAGCTTTAGAAAGAAATAATTTATTTGATTCAACATAAAATTGATTACACATAAACATTTAGGATACAACGGCCTAACATAATATGGAACATAAAAGAAGATAATTTGAGAAATAGGCCTATCTATTTTTTTGTATTTTTTTGTTGATGCAATGAAAGTCACTGGTAACCAAAACAGCTTTGTTACCAACAGTCATCAAAATTCCTTCTTTTATGTTGTGCAAAAGAAAGTAAGTCATTCAGGTTTGAAATGACATGAGGGTGACTAAATGATGACAGAATTGATTTATTTTTTGGTGAACTTTCCCTTTAATGTTTATTTATTTAATTATTATTATTATTTTTTTTAATAAATGAAACTAAAACTGCCAGCAGGTGGTGTTAAATGTCTTTATGAGTCACTCATTCATTCGATTCGTTCAAATGGCTGATTAATTCAGAAATTAAGTAAACGGCTCTCTCTATCAATGGGCCTTAGAATCATTGGTTCACACGATTCATTTAAAACGAGGATTCATTCAGAAACTACACACCGCTGTGTTGCTCACAGACGCACAACAGTTCTGTGGTGGCTTTATAGGTAATATTTTCGTTGGCAAAATTGAGCAAAAACACTCAATATTAACTTATTATTTACTGAACTGTTGTATAAAATCACATTTGCACTCTTGCTATTCGTGCAAAAACAGCACTCGTGTGATATTGCTGTCACTGCTCGTGTGATATTGCTTATTGTTGTGATAAGAGGGACGGGGCCGAGAGCCGTTTGAACGGAGCGAGGCCGGTGGAGTTAATGATAATGCGCGACGGCCTGGTCCTCTCTCTTCCAACACTGTCGTCACTCCTCCTTTAATCCTTCCGGAGCTCCTCCGTGGGACTCGAGACCGGTGAGTGGCGCAGGTGTCGCGCATTATCATTAACTCCACCAGCCTCTCTCCGTTCCCATGGCTCTCGGCCCCGTCCCTCTCGTGACAATCGTGATATAAATATAAGACAAAAACACATACAGGGGCATTTTTTGCCCCAATATCTTGAATTTTAGGGTATAATTGCATTTATGGATTTGTTGCCCCACATCATATTTGTCAACAGTCAGCTGTATGAAATGTAAGATGACGTACAGGTCTGGGGGCGGGGCCAGTGTATTAACTACGTTAAAATATTTTAATCGCGTTATTTTTTCATAACTACTTAATTAAAGTTAAAGGTACACTAAGCAATATTTGAAAAACGCTTTTGACCACAGTGTCGGACCGAGTCCCAAAACACGCTCGCATTCAGCAGTAAGGGGCGTGTCTAGTAATGATAGAGAGAAGAGAGGACTGATATTAGAAAATCGACTATAGATAGCAAGAGATGGCAGATAAAAAAGAGGAAAATTTCTGAGGAACAAAACATTAAAAAGAAGGGTTACGATCAGGCAAGAGGTATAGGACCCGCGCAAATATTGGAGCAGCTTTCCAGCGGTGGAGAAACTCAAGGAATATTTATTTATTTTAATTTTAGATTTTTTAGTATGTTATGTGCTTTTGTCATTAAAGGTGCACTAAGCGATTTTTGCCAAACGATGATGATATTTGAAAGCACCAAAACAAACACGTCCATACCCCAGCAGGACTTCACCCCTATTTTGATAACTCCGCCCCACACGTACGTAGGCTACACAATCCTGGCAGCGACGATGGTGGAATCTGCTATGCCTGCCAAGCAAAAGCCAAAACTGAAAAGTTGTGTGAAAAAGCAAAATCAATGTAACTCACCGATCAAGAAGAAACAAAGCAACTTCTGCGTCCGATTCCAGTCCTTCCCGCTCCTTGAGTTTCTCCCCTGCTGGAAAGCCGCTCCGATATACCGATCAAGAAGAAACAAAGCAACTTCTGCGTCCGATTCCAGTCCTTCCCGCTCCTTGAGTTTCTCCACTGCTGGAAAGCCGCTCCGATATTTACGCGGGTCCTACCTCTTGCCTGATCGTAACCCTTCTTTTTAATGTTTTGTTCCTCCGAAATCTTCCTCTTTTTTATCTGCCATCTCCATACAGTCTATATAGCCATCTCTCGCTATCTATAGTCGATCTGCTAATATCCATCCTGTGCACTCACTGAGCTCCCTATAATTACTAGACACGCCTCTTACTGCTGATTGGCTGTGAGTGTGTTTTGGGACTCGGTCCGACACTGTGGTCAAAAGCATTTTTCAGAAATGTAATTTTAGTTAAAGGCACAATATGTAAGTTTTCGCCGCTAGAGGTCACATTTTCAAAAGAATAACAAAGGCGAAGCTTGATGACACTATGAAGGCGAGTAGAACAATGGGGGATGTTGTTTTCACCATCCAGAGATGTCTGAATCATGTTCACGGATGTAATGAATTAATTACCTTCCAAAGTTATTCAAACAGCGAAGAAATTATATAGAAAAAGTGAGCAAAGAACATTTAATGTTACATTGTCAAAGAATGCCTGACTTCAGTCTAGCGCGAGTTTAAGCACTCTCAAAAATCTCCCCTTGTAATCAGTAAAGCTGTCTATACACTGTTTGATGAATGAATCTCCTACTTACATCATACTTACATCTGCACTTTGTTGTTTATGATGAGAGAATACACTCAGTGAGCGCCCGCACTGAACAAAACTCGGTGTTTCAGCGATGACTCATCTAAACGCCTCTGATTGGCCGCTGCGTTCATAAACTCAACAGACTTGTGTGTGATTGGTTATAACGCGCAACACTGTAAAAACGAAAAAACTCCCCTTATAATCAGTAAAGCTGTCTATACACTGTTTGATGAATGAATCTCCTACTTACATCATACTTACATCTGCACTTTGTTGTTTATGATGAGAGAATACACTCAGTGAGCGCCCGCACTGAACAAAACTCGGTGTTTCAGCGATGACTCATCTAAACGCCTCTGATTGGCCGCTGCGTTCATAAACTCAACAGACTTGTGTGTGATTGGTTATAACGCGCAACACTGTAAAAACGCAGAAAAAAAATTCATGGTGCAACATTAAGCAGATCTAAATTTAATGCTGCAGTCAACACTTTTCATTTCATTTTCATTTTATTCGCGACAGCCGTAACGGATTTAGTTTAACTGCAGCAGCATTTTTGTCCATGTGTGTTGCCATAGTTTCTACAAGCGGAAACTGATAGCGTGGATATTACGTAATTGATAGGCGACAATGAACCGGGACAAGCCATTATTTAAAATTGGATTTACAAATCCTTGGGAACTTTTGGGATAATGTAAGTGCACAACTGCATGAAATATATAACAATGCGCAAGTGGTTTTTGGATATTTTATTACGAAAATCTTACATATTGTGCCTTTAAAAGCCAAAGCAAAATTTTTTTTAAAGTTTTGCATATAATATTTATGTTTAATTTTATTTCAGGTTTTATTTCAATTAATAGAAATTATTTTCATAGTTTTAGTTAACAATAACAGATGTGAGCTTATGATTTATGATTTTCGCCTGATGGATTTCAAACAATTTGTCGATGTCTGCATATCACAGAAACTTAGGCCAATAATCCACCTAGCAGTTAGTGATGCATAGGAATGGCCTAACAACCCATCAAAACACTTTAGCGACAACATAGCAACACCAGGCAAACACTCATTGAACTAAAGGCTACAAATCTATAGTAAAGTAATAATAATAATAATAAATAATTACTTTTCCTTTTGAACCAGATATAATGTGTTAAATAATCTAGGGATTCTTTCATATGACTCTTTTAGAAAACCATTGAATCTAATTGTGCACAACCGAACACATTAATTCTGCAGCCACTTTGCGATGGAAGAAAAAATCTATTTGGCCCATAAAAAATATGAAGTGTTTAGCATATGCAAGGCCACAATCAATTAGATATATTATTCAATAAATGGAGACGGAGGGACAGAAATCGAAGCAGGAAAAAATAAATAGTTCTTTAGGTGCCAGGATTAACCCAGAGCTCCTTCACTTCAATCAAAATATTAATAACAGCCACGACACACTACAGTCATTCCTCAGGGCTTCAGGTTTGGATAACTAAAGTGTCACAATACTTTTTGTCTTCATTTTTATTTGCATATATATTGGTCGTATCATTTAAACCAACCAAACTTCTTTCTTTGTTTGGCTTGAAAAGTGTTGCAGTCGGGTTGCAGTGACATTCAAAACACTTTTGGGGCCACTGCACTGATCATCCGGTCCTGGTTCTGTAGTGTGTGTGTGTGTGTTGTGTTGTCTGCGCTTTACCTGAAGGCTGTCTGTACCCTCAGAATGGGACACACCTACCCCAGGAACCTTCATACCAAATGCTGTCAGTCACGATTCAATCAGTTCTCATGCTCCACTTCATCAGTTCTGAGTTCAGCTCGACCACTAAATCTCACAATTACATCCTCTTTCATATGAGTAGATGCCCTATGTGACACAAGCAGCAGAAGAGCCAAATAAATGAAGCATGAACCCACAGCAGATGGGGATCTTATTCTTGCATCCATATCAGGTGAATCTCTAGAAACCTGTCAAGAAGAGTCCGGGTCATATTTCACAGCGATAAAAGGAATTAAATATAACATAAAACTATTTAAGGACCATTAAATTAATTGTATTGTGAGCAAATAAGCACACCCAGTTCTCACTACTGTAATGAAATATATACATACACACCTAGCAACCAGCCAGAACATCCTATCAACCAATATCGATAATCACTATCAATAATAATAATAATAAATGTCCAAAAAGGCTTCAGTTTCTTTATTCAAAATATCCTGTCTCATTTTTTAAAAATACCAATTAATTAAAACATTAAATATTAAACATTTTAATAAACAAACACATGCATACATACATACATACATATACAATTTTTATATGTGACATACATGAAGATTTATCCTTCCAATAAACGTATATCTCCTGAAGTACAGCAACAACTGACACCTTTGCTTGATTTCAGTGTTTCTTTTTTATTTAAATACTGGCTCAGATGTGTCATATTCCCGCTCCGTCGCACACGTCAATAGACTACATAAGCAAACATTGAACGTGAAATGATCAATTATGTATGAAATGTTCTAATCTATCCAATTACCCTAATTCGTAGTGAGACGGGCCTTTTGACATCACTCAGGCTTTCTGCTGCTGTAAACGGGAGGAGCTGTGTTTTCGGGTCCAAACCCCCACCTGAGAGCCAAGGGCCCCTGCTGAGCGCATACGCCACCTGAATACAAACACTTTATTTGTGATCATAAGCATTCAGCTCTTTACATTGCACCAAATTACATCACCATCTGCACCACTTAACACACCTGTTAGAATGATAATGTGGAAACTATAAATACTTTGTTACAGTTTAGAAGATCACAGCAGTATAGCGGCAAGGGTCACCTCTGAGATAATGGCCCACATTTCTCATTTGAGTTTCATGCACTGAACCACTTCATGCAAATGACTGTAAATCACACAGCAAGCTCCTCCACTGGTGCAGCTACCAACTATTAGGAAACAATGACCTCTAGTGCTTTCACTAAAAAGTGCATATTACAAACAGGCAGGCCTGACCTTAAATTGATCAGATTTACAATCACCTAATGGACTATAAAATAGGCGAAAAAATCCCATAGATTTATATTAAAGGAGGAACCTGAGCCATAACTAAAGACCACAACATTATATGAGACTTGTATAGAGACGGTAAACAGTCAGAACAACCATTCAAATACCTTAACAATAGCAACAAGCCAGAACACTCTACATCCACCCTAAACACCCTAGCAACAATGTAACGACCATCCAAAACAATCTAACATCCACCTAGCAACCAGATAGAACACCCTAGCAACAATCTAACAACCACCCAAAACACCCTAACAAGCTATCAGATAGCAACCATCTTGAACACCCAAACACCCTAACATCCATCTAGGAACCAGCCAGAACACCCTAGCAACCACCCTGAACATCCTAGCAACAATCAAACAAACAGATAAAACACCCTAACAACCATCTAGCAACTAGCAGAACACCCTATCAAAAATCTAACAATCACCCAAAACACCCTAATAACCACCAAAACATCCAAACAACTACCTAGCAACCAATAAGAACACCCTAGCAATCACCCTGAAAAAACTTGCAACAATCTAACAACCACCCAAAACACCATAACATCCACCTAGCAACCAGCTAGAACACCCTAACTACTCAAAACATCCTAATAACCACCTTGCAACCAACCTGAACACCCTAGCAACCACTCTGAACATCCTAGCAACATTGTAACAACCACCTAAAACATCCAAACAGCCACCTAGCAACCAATCAGTAGACCATAGCAACCACCTGAACACCTTAGCAACTATCAACCACCCAAAATACCCTAACATCCACCTATCAACCAGCCAGAACAACCTAACAACCACCCCAAACACCCTGACAACCACCAATGCAACCAACCAGAACGCTAATCACCCTAAACGCCCTAGCAACAATCAAACAACCAATCAAAATACCCTAACAACCACCTAGCAACCAGCCAGTACACCCTAGCAACCACCCTGAACACATAGCAATAATTTAACAACCACCCAAAACACCCGAACATCTACCTAGTAATCAGCCAGAACACCCTACCAATCACTCTAAACACCTTAGCAACAATCTAAGAACCCAAAACACCTAGCAACCACTTATAGTAGCCTAACAACCACCCAGAACACTCTAACAACCACCCAGCAGTCCCATAACATTGTGGTGATCTTTGCACAAACACTTCAGTCATGGAAATCTGTAGTTGATTTGTTTTTCATGATGATTCTGACAGGCTGCCACATATATATTCATAGAGAGCTGCTCTAGACTGCATTCATTTGATTCCCCAGAGGCTGATGGACTACAGAATGGACTTGAGTTTGATCCATTTGTCTTGAGCTGCTACACTATATTGAACACTCAAGAACAAACTCACATGTAATATAGACAGAATGCTTTGCATTAAAAAAGAATCACACTGCCATACACCCTTCAGAGCATCAGCACAAATGTGAAGGATACAGTGTGTCCTCTCATCACATGCTCATGTGAACAGCATGGCAATCAGCTGATTTCTGCTACTGATGCTGCTGTTTCCAGCTCTGTTGCCTGAGTAACAGCATCACTCCAAGAGTGAAGGAGGAGGGGAGAGAGAGAGAGAGAGAGAGAGAGAGAGAGAGAGAATCACTCATCCATAATCTCCCAATAAACTACAGCATTAGATAAACTATACCATCATCAAATAACCATAACGTCCCTTCTGCTCAGACCCAAATACTTAACAAAAGCTATAAATCATCATTAGAAATGATGGACTGTGTTCATTCAAGATACATGTGTACTTTGTCATTTTAATGCATTACATAAAGGAGGAATAAAACGTAATGATAAAATGGAGCAGGGAATCTTGGTTCGTCACTGTAGAGAAAACTGACCGGCAGGAGACTGGGGCTAGTTGTCACATGGTCTGCATCACAGTAACTATAAGGTTTTGGATCAAAATTACAATAACAAATGCTTTTCTCTAGCAGTGGTTTTGTATGTTGGCTTCTAGTGTAAAATTATTTTTGGTTATAGCTGTTGATGAACACAATTTTTATATTTATATTTAATATTTTATTTTATTTTATGCATTGCTTTAGCAATAATCACTCTGTAGACCATTACACTCATTAACACTTAAATTGGCCTGTGTAGCAGGTCACTTTTTTAAATTCATACATCAGCACAGAGTTCAAACTGTACTTTTTTTTCTTTTCAAAATTTCACTTTAAATTCAACATTACTTGACATTTCTTTGTAATTATTTTTGAAATATTTCTGATTGAAAATTGTTTCAAAGTACATCCTCCTCCAGGTAGTTTTCTTCATGGCAAGGTTTTGACACTAATGAGAATATGATGTAAATTCAACCTGGTAAAGCAATTAAAATCATGGAAAACATAAGATCATTCCTGCATCTACAACAATGGTGGTTCACTGGTCAGAATCACAGAACAATTCCTCATTGTTTGCTAATAAAAGCCACGTCCATCCACGCACACAATATGCAGATAGTCCTATTCACCGATGGGAGTTTCTCAGCACTTTAAATTGCTAATTCACTTCAGATTGGTTTCCAGGGAAACGGTTACTATGGACTCACTATGACTGTCAGAGTTTATCGAGCTTTGCTACATGCCGTATCACATGATAGCAACAGACCATCAGAAACAAACACGCTCACATACTGTAAAACAGTAGAATATCACGATTTCTGACACATCTTCTGGTGTATTATAGATCTTATTGAAATATGCATTATATTATAAATTAATGTGGTTTTATGCATATGTGTAAGTGTTGCCATGGAGATGCAATTCAAGGAAACGAGTTGAAAGGAGATATATGAGCTGTCTTCTGTGTGGGTAGTTCTGATGACTGTGTGTGTGTGTGTGTGTGTGTGTGAGTGAGTGGGGTTATCCTAAAATCCACAAGAATGTGTGTATGAGGGGGCAGAATGTGAGAACATGTGCTCAAACGTGTGTGTGCGCATTATTCATGCACTTGCGCAAGAAGGCACGGCAAACATTTCCCGCATAGAGCATAATTACCGTAAGTGAGTTGAGATTCAGACACAATCTGAAGTGCAGCCAACCTGCGCCTACTCTTGACAGCTCAGCATATGATCTAAAAGAGGCAAACGCCCACCACTCTCCTCTCCCTCAGAGGCCTGAACCAAGAGCATTTAAAGCACAAAAATAACCTTCACAGCTGTATCCCAGGAGCCCTTTAAAATCTAAATGTACAGCCGGATTGCTGTCATGACCTATGTGAGAATACATGCTTTCAGGTTTACCTGTAGGATAAACTGTGCAACTTTAGCCTGTACTGTCATGTTTGCATAATGATTTAGTTTAATTTTCTTGATACATTTACAGATCTAAATGTATATTCTCTAAATGTATAGTTCTGGTGCTGGATGCCGATTGATTAGTTTACTAGCAAACAACTACGACACAAAACACCTGTTTACCAGCTACTGTATGACTGCAGCTCCCCTAGAGGTCAACTATTTCACATGTCAGGCACTATATATTTTAGTGTAAATGACATTTACTAAATAAAATCATGTTTTAATGTGAGTAATGTTTTTTATTGCAGATAAAAGCAGAAAAGGCTGCACTTTTTTATTATAAAAGCACAGCGAGCCGGCACTTTTTTCTATAATAAAAGCACAGCGAGCCGGGACTTACATACAGTCTTTAGCAATTTCATGTTAAATTTAGCCTATTAATTGACATATCTGTATTAGCTTAGTATGGAAGCCTATATCTGCAACATAAAACAAAAATATGATTTGGTAAATAATAATTAAGCTAGTTATGAAAGTTATGAGACACTAAGTCATAATTATGAGAAAAAGTCAAAATTATGATATAAGTCAGAAATTTGATTAAAAAGTTGAAATTATGATATACTAAGTCATAATGAGATAAGGTTTAACTTTAACTTAAAGGTGCACTAAGCGATTTTTGAAAAACGCTTTTGACCACAGTTTCGGACCGAGTCCCAAAACACACTCGCAGCCAATCAGCAGTAAGGGGCGTGTCTAGTAATGATAGGGAGAAGAGAGTGCTCAGTGAGTGCATAGAACGGATATTAGCAGATCGACTATAGATAGAGAGAGGAACAAACATTAAAAAGAAGGGTTACGATCAGACAAAAGGTAGGACCCGCGTAAATATTGGAGCAGCTTTCCAGCAGTGGAGAAACTCAAGGATAGACTGGAATGGACTGGAATCGGACGCCGAGGTTGCTTTGTTTCTTCTTGATAGGTGAGTTACATAGATTTAGTTTTTCACACAACTTTTCTGTGTTGGCTTTTGTTGAATATCTGTTCTGATATTCTGGTTCTGCCATAGTCACTGCCAGGGTTGTGTGCGTACGTGTGGGGCGGAGTTATCAAAATAGGGGCGAGGTCCTGTTGGGGTATGGGTGTTTGTTTTGGTGCATTCAAATATCAACGTCGTTTGGCAAAAATTGCTTAGTGCACCTTTAAGGTTTAACTTGAACTATGCCATACGTCTAAATTATGATACAAAGAGTCATAATTATGACATTAAAAGTCAAAAAGAGATATTGTCATAATTATGTCATAATTCTGATTTTTATTTCATAAGTCATAATGAGATAAGGTTTAAAATCAAAACTGACATAAGTATAAATGATGACAAGAAAAATCATAATTATGACATTAAAAGTCAAAATTATGAGATACTAAATCAAAATGATAATATAAAAAGTCAGATTTATGAGATAATTTTTTTTAATTTTGACATAAAAATGATAAATTATGAGATAAAAATGAGTTCTGACATGCTCTCCACGTCTTTCACATTGCTGTTGGGTGTCTTTATGCCAGTCCTTGCGCAAAAATTTAAGCAGCTCGGTTTTGTTTGATGGCTTGTGACCATCCATCTTCCTCTTGATCACATTCCAGAAGTTTTCAGTGGGGATCAGATCTGGAGATTGGGCTGGCCATGACAGGGTCTCTTGATCTGGTGGTCCTCCATCCACAGTTTGATTGACCTGGCTGTGTGGCATGGAGCATTGTCCTGCTGGAAAAAACAATCCTCAGAGTTGAGGAACATTGTCAGAGCAGAAAGAAGCATGTTTTCGTCCAGGACAACCTTGTACGTGGCTTGATTCATGCACCCTCACAAAGACGAATGTGCACGATTCCAGCCTTGCTGGAGCACCCCCAGATCATCACCGATCTTCCACCAAATTTCACAGTGGGTGGCTGGTAGGCATCTCCAGGTCTCCGTCTAACCATTAGACAACCAGGTGTTGCATGGGCAAAGCTGAAAACTGGACTCATCAGAGAAGATGACCTTACTCCAGTCCTCTACGGTCCAATCCTTATGGTCTTCTGCAAACCTCACCCTGGCTCTTCTTTGCTTCTCATTGACGAAGGGCTTTTTTTTTTCTTGCTTAGCCTTGCCCCTAGGAGCCGTTTCGAACTGTCCTTGCTGTGCACCCCAACTGCCGTTTACCATTCTTTTAGTAGGTCACTTGATGTCATCCTACGGTTGTTGAGTGACATTCAAAGTCAGTGGAGTCAGTGGTCAGTGGAGAGTCGTTTTTGCCCTCTGCTGGTCTGTAGCTTTGCAGTCCCCAATGTCTGCAGCTTGAACTTTTTCTTATGAATCGCTGTCTTTGAAATTTTAAGGATGGAAGCACCCTGACGCTCACTGTTAACCCAGCCAGTAAAGCCAGAATTGAACCCTTCTTTTCCTCCCTCAAAACATTTCTTTTCAACTATTTTGGCATGGTCAATAGTTATTATTTGATTCCAATTACTTTTGAGGTACTACTTGCACTGTTTTGCCATCCAGCTGGTTGCAAGAGGATATGACCGCAGCAGTGGTTTTTATACTTTTCCTCGTTAAATAAGATTTGGTCGAGGTGATCACCTAATCATTACTTCATTAAGCAGATTGAGGTGTGCCTGTGTTGGAATTCATCAGTCTGGAATGGAATGACTGCCATACATAAATGCTTAGGCTACATGTCAGCAACTACTACCAGCTCACTCTTGGCAGAATTAATGTTGTTGCAGTACCAGTTTTTACCAGTAGAGCTCTCACTGCATTGTAAACTGTAATGCAGTGTGATCAGATCTTTATCGGTCAGGTTGAACATCAAACTCATACTCTCCAAGACAATAAACTTATTAAACAGCAGAAATGATGCTGATGGTTCAGGAAAACTCAGAAAGTCTACTCACAAGTAGTCAGTTAACCACACTGAGGTGTATCTCACTCACTAGCGCTGACGCTGAGCTGTTGTCGCAGTCAATTCATTATTAAATAAATTACCACTGAGCCACAGAAAGAAAGATAGAGTGAGAAAAAAACGACAATAAACACAAGAAAAGGCCTGCAGTGTGTATGTGTATGTGTTCAGGTCTCCGCTGGCCAAATCTGAGGCCAAATCTTATTATCAGAGTATAATTGCTTGGCTTTAAATTGTCTCCGGCAAACTGCCCATTCAAAACAGCCACAATAAAAGCTATTTACTGTTATTACTTTGAAGCATCTGTTGCCATGGCAGCAGCGGTTATTTTTGGAGGGAGGCTGACTGTAATAAAGAGGCCAGATTTGCCTGAGAATATTTTTAATGGGATAATTCTTCTTCAGAAATTATGATAGATGCTGATTGTTTGATTAATGTCTCTTTACGGAGGTGAAGCGCACTTCTGTAAAAAAAGCTTAATGCTGTGAACGCATGCCTGCCTGGTTTTATCAGATAAAATGGTTCGCCTCTCAACACGAACTCTAATTTGTCAAATCCTTGTCTTCTTTTTGTCGTAACTCCCCAGAGGCACATTTTGTTGCTCAGAGGTTGTTCTTTCATATCTCATGAGGTTTAATGTAGTTCTCAATTACGTTTCTGTGAAGTTGCAAGATGTTTCTTCTAAAATTTCTTTGGAGGAATAAAAATAGACGTGAGACAATTGTTGACGTATATTACATTTACATTTAGTCATTTAGCAGACACTTTTATCCAAAGCGACTTACAAATGAGGACAATGGAAGCAACCAAAACTAACAAAAGAGCAACAATATGTATATATATGTATACACACACACGATATATATATACACACACACACACACACACACACACACAAAGAAAAATAAGTAGATAGAATAGAAAAAATAGAAAGCTAGTGTTAGTTTTTAAAAAAAATAATAGATAAAGTAGAATTAAATTAGAATAGAAAGTGCTACAGTTAGAGGGTCAAATAAAGATGGAACAGATGTGTTTTAGTCATTTCTTGAAGATGGCTAAGGACTCAGAACTCGGATTGAGTTGGGCAGGTCATTCCACCAGGAGGGAACAGTAAGATTGATAATTATATTAAGAGTAGACTGCGTAGATACCAGCTCAGATAATTTAGTCTTAGATGAATTTGATGAGAGATGCTTGAGATCAAATCTCTGAATTATGATTGTGGAAAGTTTGAGACGTTGTTGAGATCTCATTTCTAGAGGAGACACATGTGAGATACTGGGGTCTGGTGGCCTGAAAATGTAAACTTTTGAAAACGGGATCAAAGTGCAAGTTTAGAGTTATCATCTGCGTGTAAGCTACAAAAACGCAAATTCGTGAAAATGGTGACATTTTGCGCATGAGTGTTCAGTCAAAGAGAAAGACAAGAAAATGCTATGTTTCATGATTCATTAGCAATTTTTGAGTGAAAATTTCTGCTCAGGATTTTTTTTTTTAAATACAGTATTTAGATGAAAATAAATCTCAGCACACATTAACTCACATGTTGAAATGAAAAATATAGAAATAAGGATCATTTAAAGACACAAGGACGTTTTGTTTATACATGACATATGTGTATGTTTATTTTTTTCTCTTTCCTCATTGGACCATGAGCAATGACCTCATCATTGCAAGATCACAGGCACCTGTTCATCAGTTCTGAAGTAGTTTTCTTGCATAGGGCAGTAAGTAAATACTACTACTACTACTAATAATAATAATATACACTACAAAACACTGATTGTATATTTTCTTCATTTTTATAAACAGACATTCAGTTACGTATATGAGTTATATACAAAGGAAGAGGTGTGATTTTTTCCCCTCCAGGTCGGAGCTTGACAAATGAATCCAAACGAAATCCATTTCCCACTCAATAGCTGTTAGTCCATGTTTTCTTCCCTCACTTTGTGTTACATCTCTCTTCTTTGTTGGGCTCCATCCAGAGGAAGATTATGGATATTTGTTCTTATCACCGCCAACATGATAAATTCTGTAGGGCATGATAAACACAATCTCTCTGTCTTTCTGTCTCCAGTTATACATGATGTACTCTAGTTTATCAGTTTAGACAGCTACTGGCCCCAAGACGCTCTCACCAGCTCTGTGGAGGCTTTAGAGTGGCAATACAAATGACTTCCTCTCTTTCTGCATTCAAAAAGTCTTATAAAAACAATTTTTCATTGCGATAATAAGCAATAATTAGAAAATGACTGATCACAGCGTGGTTTTGCAGATTAAAGAAAGACAGAAAGAAACTGAATTAAAAAATTAAGCCTACTGAAGTTTCCTTTCTTGATGCACATGTCACATGCAACTCTGAATCTGTGTTCACTGGATTCACTCTTAAAATAAAGCGTCCACTTAGAACCTATAAGGGTTTTGCAGTCTGATGCCATAGAAGAACCATAGAAGTTCCTCAAAGAACATTTAACTGTCTGGGTGAATCTTGCAAAGCCTGTCATGTCTGGGTCATATTTCATCAAAAGAAATAAATGTAGTCATCAAGATTTTTGTGTGATTTCCATGAGAATCATGTGCTGCAATGCAATGCAATGC
>NW_015649240.1:749779-758545 GCF_001515625.1 Sinocyclocheilus rhinocerous | reverse complement strand
TATGTATGTATGTATATATATATATATATATATATAATTAATGATAATAATAATACATTTAATATTTATACATTATATTTATTTGTAATGCCTTTTTCAATTCATGCTGACTTAAGTAAAAATAATAATAATAAAACAAAATAACAATAATATAATGAGAATCACTATAATAATAAAAAAAAAATGGATGAATGAATTAATAAAATGTCAGGATATATTACTTACATTTATAGACACTTTTATCCAAAGTGGCTTACAAAAGAGGAACAAAAGCAATTCGTCACAATTACAGCAGTGAGAATAATGGCTAAGTGCAAAAATCTTAAAGGTCCTCAAAATAGACTTAATTTTCTTGATGCTAAATTTCATTTCTTATTTTTTCCCCCCTTTCATATTGAAGTTAATGGGACCTGGAAATGTTTTCCTGGCTTGTTTTAATCTCCAAATGACCATGCAGCAACTCAAGATCCATATACAGTTGTTCTACCTTAGATGAACTTCATCTTTGAAACTCTTGGGTTTTTCTTAAGGGTATATACTGGTGTCCTCAGTACAGGCCAGGACATTTCTGGTCTCTGGGCATCTCAAGTAAGAGCTCTAATAGAGCAATGCCTGCGTTTGGCTCAGTGGTGCAAAAGAGTCTTCTGTGTTTAAATGATAAGCTATGGTGTGCCGGAGGAGATGTGTTCAGGCAAACGGCACCGTGGGGGACAAAAAATGTGGGAAGTCGGCACTCATACTCTTCTCCCATCTCTACACATGCTCAACCCTTACAGAACCAACCTAAATACAGACACTCACAAAATATTTAGGCCTAATTTTGAGATTTATGCATCTGATTTGCATTTAAAATTAGGATCACACAGTTTTAGCATTAACAAACTAATAAGCATAATGTTACACATATTTGTCAGTAAAACATAAATTAAATGGGTAAGAAACAAGCAAGATTTCTGAACGAAAAAAATATCATGGCATTCATTTGCATCTATTTGATTTTTTTTTAAATAATCATATTTTCAATTTTTTTATTTCAATGATTTAGAATCAGCATAAATCTCTTCATTGTGAAAACAAATACATTTATTCGGTTAAAAAGAATGAATATCTTTAAAATATGGCTAACTGTGGAACAAGCGATATTCAATTAGTTAAAATGAAAACAAATTGTATTAACTGATATTAAATATATAAACCTGGTTGTTGTGTTTAAAACACATACAGTTTATTAGTACTATTAAAGAAATCTTACCTGTGTCATTTACAGTATGACTGACAAACATGCATCACTTAAGTTTTTTACTTTATGTTAAAATTGCGTGATCCAAATGGATGGGAATTTTATATGCAATTCAAATACACCTTAAATTTAAGTCTAAATAAATAAAATAACTTTAAGCCTAAATGCAAAACTGCAGCTCAAGTTTGCTCTTATTTCAACTACAGCTGGAAATATTTGTGTGTATAAATGCATATAAACGTATTTATCATTCTGAATTGATAATATTGTCAGAGAGAGAACAATATACAGAACCATTAAAGTGGCAGGTTAACGAGGTGTGTGTGTGTGATGGAGGATGAAGGTACAAAGTCAATTTCACACTAGGCTGAGTTCCTGGGGAAGTCAGATATTTTGATCACTCCATCATGCTACTGATAGCCTGTCCCTCTCTCTCTCTCTGTCACACACACACACACACACACGGAGCGTCACATTAACACAGAGAATGAGAGTGAGAAATTAATATGCATAGTATGCAAATTTTCAACAACGACCCTGAATGGCCTACCATATTTAAAAATGTGCTGTATACTGTACAACTTGATACTGTATCCTACAATGAAATAATCATATTTTAGCCTGAGATAACTAAATGTCTTTTGCTTACGTAACCATGCAAAATATTGAGGATGCATTATCTGGTTTCGGTCTTGCTTTCTTCAGATCGTGACTTAATTTTCTAATTTTCTAATCACTCACTATTTCTTAAAGCATTAGATCAGCATCTTTCAAATATAATTAAATAAGCACACATAGACATTCCCAGTCCCTCATGTTGCATGACAATGAAACTGTGAGCTGTTAAAAAAAAAATAAAAAAAAAAATTCATCCATATACAATACCGGTCAAAAATGTTAATTAATTAAAAGACGTTCACCAAGGTTGTATTTATTTGATCAAAAAATACAGTAAAACAGTAATATTGTGAAATATTATTGCAATTTAAAAAATAACTTTTTTTTCTATTTTAATATATTTAAAAATTTATTTTATTCCTGTGATGACAAAGCTGCATTTTCAGCATCACTACTCCGGTCTTCAGTGTCACATGAATAATCATTCTAATATGCTGATTTGCTGTTGAAGAAACATTTCTTAATATTCATGTGTAAAATTCTTTCAAAAACAATTATTCTAAATTTTTGACCAGTAGTGTATGTATACTGCATATTGCACTTAGAAATCCTAGAGAAAACAAGTTGAGAAAAAAATAAATAAATAAACAATAAAAATGGTAATAATGCATGGTCTTTTAGGGCTTCTGTACTGTTTTAAATAAAATAGGCAAGTAAGTATTATGCTTATTAAATGAGGTTTTCTTTTTTTCTCTTTGATCAGTAAATTTAAAAGCCTTCTTATACATTTATGTTGGAAACAGCATGATAGAGGGAGAGAAGTTAATGATTCATTAGATGAACTGCACTGCTTCGTTAACATGTGGAGTGATAGTCAAAATTCGAGTCTAATCAGTGAGACTGTCTGTATCTCCATATTAACTTGCACACAGGCATACCAGCACATCCACAGTCATGCATGCATGTATGTAGACACGGGTCTAAGAATACACATGCACATTTGTTCTAAGTAATCAAATAATCGTTTAATTAATTGTATTGATTCAATTAAATCAAACAAAGTTGTGCCATATATGCTATGTTTTATGTCATATTTTAACAGAATAGTGGGATGGATTCAAAAGCCGTCCGCTAAGATCACCCCAAAAATCACAGAATCAGTTCAGCAGTCCCCAGCACACCACAAAACTCCATGATTCAAATAAATCAAACTTTAAAGGGACAGTTCACCCAAAAATAAACTCGCCTTCATGCTGTTCCAAACCTGTATGACTTACTTTCTTCTGTGGAACACAAAAGGAGATTTTTTTCCTTCATGTATAGACACACACACACACACACACACACACATAGTATTTAAGTGAACATTGTAAATAATAAAGGTTCTTTGTTGGGATCTATGGTTCTATGAAGTCTATTAACTATAAGTAACTTTGTAACTACATGTCAACTAATTCTCATTAATTTGCAACTACATGTCTACTAACTCTCAGAGTAGACTGTTAGGGTAGGTTTAGGGTTAGTAGAATGTTGACAAAGAAAGTGTTAGAAGATATTAAGCAGACAGTCTACTAATACTCTACTAACTGCTAGTTGACATGTAGTTGCAAAGTTACTTACTGTTAATAGAATGTCTAAAGTGGACTATCGAAATAAAGTGTTACCAGAACTTTTAACATCCAAGGAACCTTTCGAACGCACAAACGGGTCTTTATAGTGCAAAAAGGTTCTTTAGAACTATTAAAAGTTTTGTCACAAGAAAAATGTTTTTTTAAAAGAAACATTTTAACATCCAAGGAACCTTTTTGGAGTCTAAAAAGGTTCTTTGAGGTAATAAAGGGTTTGTCACACTTAGAAAAATGTTTAAGAACTTTCACTAGTTCTTTGGGGAAGCAGAAATTGTTCTTCTATGGCATCGCTGAGAACCCACCTTTTTGGACTGTCAAGCTCCAAAAAGCACAAAAAGCACCATAAAAGTAGTTCATATGACCATTTTCATATATAAATGCTCTATATTCAGTCTCCTAAAATCATACAATAGCTTTGTTTGATAAACAAGACAAAATTTAAATTATTTGTTGATGAACTCTTCTTCCATATCTTATATGATTCACATCTATTAAAAAATGACAATGCAAAAAATGACAACAACTCACACAAAGTCATTAAGGCTACTTTTACAGTACTTTTTGTCATTTTTGGACTTTGACATCAAACATTCTACTAAAAATGTTCTTTTCTTGTTCCATGGCAGCATTTTTGAGTGATATATTCCTTTTACTCTGATTTTTTTTGTGACAACTAACGACTGGTGGATAACGAAGACCTCAACCAATCACTGTTAAAATCCAATTTACACATACAAAAACAGCCCTATGTGGATCGGTGGAGGTTTTCGTCATCTTCGGCCTCTTGTATGACAACATCAGTCTGTTTAACCCTCTTACTGTTCTAAATGACTCCAGAACCATCTGGCCCCTGTGCGGTTGCCACGGCACCAGGCTCCAGGGGGCCCGTCGGCACATGCTGTGTGCTTCAAATGGTGAAACTCCTTCCCTATGTCACACTTCCTTCTTTATAGCAGAGAATATCAGCTATAAGATGAAAAATACTGCAATAATGAAAACAAAACCCAAATTGAACTGAACTAAAAACAAGCCATTCAACTTCCAAAACAAAGAGAGAAAATCATAATTTGTGCTTTAACGACTTAATTTGTAATGACGAAAATTCTTATAGTTTCTTTAAAAAATAAAAGACATGCAATCAGGACACGCTCCGTTCCAACATTTTCTCTCGGCGAGATAACACAGGATAGATACCATTCATGCCTGATAGTTTACATACACCATGATGTGGTTTAAAATGAGATTTCATCACAACTGAAAGAAATGAGTTGTGCATTATGTCAGAAATACATCTTCTTGGCAGACATCCGCATGGTCAGTTCAGATCTGTTGGGTTTCCAAAAATTCCGGCTTTCTGAGTGAAGGATTTTTACCGGAAGTGTCTCTCTCTCTCTCTCTCTCTCTCTCTCTCTCTCTCTATATATATATATATATAATAATCTTTATTATTATAGACTAAACGACCCTGGTATTGGCTTTTCTATTCAGTGGCATTGTTCCTTCTTCAGTGTGTCCGGTGATAAAAAGGACAGACTGGAAATATGGCTATTCACACAGACGACAGATAAATCTATAATTCATTCCTGTGAGATTTCTTGGATTGTTTTTTAATTTAATTATTTTTACTTATTATAATATATCCACATGCTTAATCTTGTGTATGGCCCTTTTGATTACCAAAAAAAAAGAAAAAAAGTGCACTCTTCTGTGCGCTTGTGCAGTTTTGTCTGCTGTAATATAATTTAGTTTCTTGGAACTGCTTGTTGATGTAATCCTTAAGAGTGCTCTTTATTTAATCTGAGTTGTAGAAAAAAAGGTACAAACATCCAAGCCTGTTCTTATTAGCCTACCTTTGCCTCCATGGTGTCTCTGGACAAATAAACCACCCAGTACACCATGTTGAATGCCCCAAAGGACACTGGGAATAAAATACGTGCGTATTCGTCGATCTTGCTGGCTCCTCCGGTTGGAGGAGCGGCAGGTTGAGGTGCAGCCTTGGCTTCCTTCTTTTTAATATTCTCTAATTTAGGCCCGAGGAGATGGTGAAGAGGGGCGGAACCTGCGGTTGCACTGGGCGATGGTTTCTCGGGAACTGTTGGCGTAGAGGGCGGGGCCGGCGGTGTTGTCTTGGAGGATGAAGTGGCTGCATTTGATTGGCTGGCAGAACTGGGGCTGAGACGTGATTGGCTGGAGAAACTGGTGGTACCCTCTGAGGTGGAAGATGATTGGCTGGTCAAGGTTGGTTTGGATGTGGATGCTCCGCTCTTGCCAGACGTTTCGGTTCTTTGGGTTTTCTTGGAGTCTGGTTGAGACTGAACATTGGAGTTGCCGCGTTTCCGCAGGTTGCCATTAGTGTCTGAGTTTTGCTGTTGGGTAAAATGGAGAAAACATAACTATAACGCACAACAGATATTCTCAGCAAAGCAAATATAATTTTTGTTTTAACTGTCTGTATAATGCTGTTCAAGTTGAAATGAATAGAATTAGTTATTGAAAAAGCATGGTTTTCATTATTTACATAGTTCAAATAGTTCACTCAAAAATGTAAATTTGCTGTAAATATACTCACCCTCGGGTCTTCCAAGATGTAGATGAGTTTGTTTCTTCATTGGAACAGATTTGGAGAAATTTAGCATTACATCACTTGCTCACCAATGGATCCTCTGCAGTGAATGGGTGCCGTCAGAATGAGAGGCCAAAAATCTGATAAAAACATCACAATAATCCACAAGTAATCCACAAGACTCCAGTACAGCGTTTTAACGCTGGCGCCACTTCTAGCCGAAATACAAGTCCATAATCCATAACAACGGTTCCTTGATTGTGAAGTTTTTATCAGTTGTTTGGACTCTCATTCTGACGGCACCCATTCACTGCAGATGATCCATTGGTGAGCAAGTGATGTAATGCTACATTTCTCTAAATCTGTTCCTATGAAGAAACAAACTTCTCTACATCTTGGATGGTCTGAGCTTGAGTACATTTTTAGAAAAAGTTAATTTTGGGGTAAGCTATTCCTTTAAAATTAACATTGACAGTAACTTTAAAACCTTAAAGCAAACAGAGCTACAAAAACACTTTGTCTTCTGTAATATGAAGTAATATAAAATCCAGTTATGGTTTAATAATCTTTTCTAAATGTGTTTGGTGACACTATTGCGTTGCCACATCTGAGCTGCCAAACTTGCGTTTTTAATGAGAAGACACGAAAGAGTCTTGAAACAGCCTCTGAATCAAACCGTTCAAAACACATTCATAACCCATTTGACGAAGCCATTGTATTGCAGCCAAAATAATACAACTATTTATTTTCAAAAAATAATATTTTTGTTTACACAATATGCATCATTGAAACCATTTTAAACATGATATCAGGAACCAAATGAAGTGCACCATGCAGTGAGCATGTGTTTGTAATGCGCAGCTGATCAGACGTCACGCTTGCAGTAACGTTCAGGGCTGTAAGGAGCTTTTATGATCAGATGGTTTGCTCTTTGTGGGTGTATGGAGGAGGAGGAGGGTGGAGCTATTCTATAAACAGCTTTTTTCATATAAACAAGGACAAGAGAGATGAGTCCACTCAGTGTGTGTGTGTGTGTGTGTGTGTTTGAGTGTGTGCACAAGGGTAACAGATCCCAATGATATTAAGGGACGAGATTTTACATACACATAAACATTAAAATGATCAGCATATTATTATGATTTCTGAAGGATCATGTGGCACTGAAGCCTGGAGTAGTGGTGCTGAAAATTCAGCTTTGCATCACAGAAATAAATTTCATTTTAAAATATATTCAGATAGAAAGCTGTTATTTTAATTTGTAATAATATTTAATAAATAATCATTTATAAATGGGACTTCTTTCAAAAACATTAATATAATTGATGTAATTATTTCAAACTTTATTCCAGTAGTATATACATTGAAATAATCTCACAGTGATATATATATATATATATATATATATATATATTCAAATGCCACCCTTCATAATTAAATAATTACATAAGTCATAATTTAAAAAAATCATAATCACATAACATGGCAATTATTTACATTTATTTCATTCAATTAAAAACTTTACTTGACAGTCCTAAATGAAATACTCTACATTCTACAGAATTCAATAGATTCTCCCCCAAAGTAAGCATCTAAAATGTGAATAGAAGAGGTGAATGTGTGTATTTTTATATACTGAGTGCTGTTCTGTACATGAGATAAACACGTATACTGGGATTATAGTGAAGAGAGATCTTTCTTTTTCTCACTGGACCTGATAGCCCAGTTTCACCCTGATAATTTTCACCATTTCCTCTGAGAAATGAACAGTTGGCAAAGTGTAATTGGTGTCTCGTGGTGTGTGGAAAATATGTTAGCGCAAGCTGTGAGGAGAGACAGAAAGAGACTTATTACCAGCTCTGAGAGATGTAAACTGTGTCAGAATTCCTGTACCTTCATAGTATGTCCTACATTTGATGAAGAACTTACTTCTCTGTTGAAAAAAACATTCTATAGGTATGCATGAATGCAATATTTTAATGCATTTACAAACAAACTACATACTTTGACTGATGATCAGACCCACAAGGAACATTGTCACTTTCTCAAGGCAAAATCTGCCATGTTGTCAAACAAGAACTTACTTTTTAACTACAAGAAACAACTTTTTTTGGTATCTACAGCCACTTACACTTAAAAAGAACCTCCTGGTTCACAGTCCTCCATATTTCACAACTAGATCCTCAGCTCGGATGGCCTCATGGGATAGCAGAGTGTCATGTTCAAATCTCAACAGATGTAGTACTCTGACACAGGGACTGAAGATGATTCCTGGGATCAAACCCATAATGCTGAGTTCATGTCATTTCCTTGATAATTTGTATCTTTCTGTCTGTTTATGAACATTTTCTCTTCCGTTCTTTATTCCGGAACAGAAAAACCTATTAAAGTCAGCTCATTAATCTGTGGCCGTGCTGTGGTCAGCGTGTACACACACACCTTAATTGCTCCATATTGGGATTTCCTCTTAATGTCCCTTAATGGGTTCAGATCAAGCTTATAAAAACCCAAGTGGGAATTTGCTTAGAATGATTTGAGCTCACTGATAGGGCCATTTATTTATTAGACTTAGATTTCTTATACAAATCCCCAATAAGATTATGCAACATATGCAAATATATATATATATTTTTAAATTCACTAAAACTAGTCAAAAGTAAGTATTTTTTAAATGTTTTTTATTAATTACTTTTTTTAGTCTTTTTTTAAGAAGGCTCTTA
>NW_015649240.1:715499-746566 GCF_001515625.1 Sinocyclocheilus rhinocerous | reverse complement strand
GTGTGTGTGTGTGTGTGTGTGTTTGAGTGTGTGCACAAGGGTAACAGATCCCAATGATATTAAGGGACGAGATTTTACATACACATAAACATTAAAATGATCAGCATATTATTATGATTTCTGAAGGATCATGTGGCACTGAAGCCTGGAGTAGTGGTGCTGAAAATTCAGCTTTGCATCACAGAAATAAATTTCATTTTAAAATATATTCAGATAGAAAGCTGTTATTTTAATTTGTAATAATATTTAATAAATAATCATTTATAAATGGGACTTCTTTCAAAAACATTAATATAATTGATGTAATTATTTCAAACTTTATTCCAGTAGTATATACATTGAAATAATCTCACAGTGATATATATATATATATATATATATATATATATATTCAAATGCCACCCTTCATAATTAAATAATTACATAAGTCATAATTTAAAAAAATCATAATCACATAACATGGCAATTATTTAAATTTATTTCATTCAATTAAAAACTTTACTTGACAGTCCTAAATGAAATACTCTACATTCTACAGAATTCAATAGATTCTCCCCCAAAGTAAGCATCTAAAATGTGAATAGAAGAGGTGAATGTGTGTATTTTTATATACTGAGTGCTGTTCTGTACATGAGATAAACACGTATACTGGGATTATAGTGAAGAGAGATCTTTCTTTTTCTCACTGGACCTGATAGCCCAGTTTCACCCTGATAATTTTCACCATTTCCTCTGAGAAATGAACAGTTGGCAAAGTGTAATTGGTGTCTCGTGGTGTGTGGAAAATATGTTAGCGCAAGCTGTGAGGAGAGACAGAAAGAGACTTATTACCAGCTCTGAGAGATGTAAACTGTGTCAGAATTCCTGTACCTTCATAGTATGTCCTACATTTGATGAAGAACTTACTTCTCTGTTGAAAAAAACATTCTATAGGTATGCATGAATGCAATATTTTAATGCATTTACAAACAAACTACATACTTTGACTGATGATCAGACCCACAAGGAACATTGTCACTTTCTCAAGGCAAAATCTGCCATGTTGTCAAACAAGAACTTACTTTTTAACTACAAGAAACAACTTTTTTTGGTATCTACAGCCACTTACACTTAAAAAGAACCTCCTGGTTCACAGTCCTCCATATTTCACAACTAGATCCTCAGCTCGGATGGCCTCATGGGATAGCAGAGTGTCATGTTCAAATCTCAACAGATGTAGTACTCTGACACAGGGACTGAAGATGATTCCTGGGATCAAACCCATAATGCTGAGTTCATGTCATTTCCTTGATAATTTGTATCTTTCTGTCTGTTTATGAACATTTTCTCTTCCGTTCTTTATTCCGGAACAGAAAAACCTATTAAAGTCAGCTCATTAATCTGTGGCCGTGCTGTGGTCAGCGTGTACACACACACCTTAATTGCTCCATATTGGGATTTCCTCTTAATGTCCCTTAATGGGTTCAGATCAAGCTTATAAAAACCCAAGTGGGAATTTGCTTAGAATGATTTGAGCTCACTGATAGGGCCATTTATTTATTAGACTTAGATTTCTTATACAAATCCCCAATAAGATTATGCAACATATGCAAATATATATATATATTTTTAAATTCACTAAAACTAGTCAAAAGTAAGTATTTTTTAAATGTTTTTTATTAATTACTTTTTTTAGTTTTTTTTTAAGAAGGCTCTTATTTTCTGCAAGGCTGCATTTCTTTGCTCAAAAATAAAAACAGTAATATTGTGAAAACTTATTTCAATTTAGTAAAACTATTTAGTACAATTTAGTATTTTCAAATGTAATTTATTCCTGTGCTGCAAAGCTGAATTTTCAGCATCATAACTCCAGTCTTCAGTATCACATAATTCTTCATAAATCATTCTAATATGCTGATTTGGAGCTCAGTTGTTATCAATTATTATTGGCGCTCAATTATAAATAATGGTTCTTATTATCAATGTTGCAAACAGTTGTGCAGATTCATATTTTTGTTGAAACTGATATATTTTTTCAGGATTCTTTAATGAATAGAAAGTTCAAAAGAACAACATTTATTTGAAATATAAATGTTTTTAACATTTTTAAATGTCTTTACTGTCACTTTTCAGCAATTTAATGCATTCTTGCTAAATAGAAATATTAATTAATTAAATTTTTTTGACGCCAAACTTTTGAACGGTAGTGTATCATGATTTCCACAAAAATATTAAGTAGCACAACTGTTTTCAACATTCATAATAATAAGAACCGTTTCTTGAGCAGCAAATCAGAATATTATTATGATTTCTGAAGGATCATATGACACTGAAGACTGGAGTAATAATGCTGAAAATTCAGCTTTGCATTGCTGGAATAAATTACATTTTAAAATATATTCAAATAGAAAACGTCTCTTTTAAACTGTAGTAATATTTCACAATAATACTCATTTTACTGTGTTTTTGATTAAATAAATGCAGCCTTGGTGAGCATAAGAGACTTCTTTCAAAAACATTAAAAAAAAAAATCATAATTATTCCAAACTTTTGAGCAGTAGTGTAGTTTGTAAAACTCTAGCTATGAAATCATGAAGCAGCACTGAACATTTGGGATGTGAGCACTGAAAAAATGTTGTGAATTCCCAGGCTGGATTATTTGTAACGTGTATGAAGTCGAACGTACAGTTCCTGCTGTGCTGAGCACACCGACTGAGTCATATGAGCTCTGTTAACCTGCGTCTGCTCAGACTTTCACATTCACTGTAAAGATCCCCATCCTTACTCGACAAATAAAAATGTGTGTTATGAGGAGCAGAAGACAGAGAGGGAGAAAAGGGGGAAGAGAAATATTGGTGATTTGAGAGGCTTACAGAGAGCCACCATTAGACAAGGTACATTAACATCTTGAACAGCCTGTAGAAATAAACGACATAAAAGACAGGACCGAAATACATCACGTCAACAGTTTGACAGACACACTTTCACTAAGTCTCACAGCTGTCAGCATGTCACTTCTAATCCGCCATCTCAGCTTACTCACAATATCCCAGCAAAAGACTAAATTCACAGCTCACATGCACACTCCCAATGTGCTGTCCTATCAGTTGTAATTAAACTAACATTCAATTTGCAAAACTCCCATGATGAAATTCTAGCTATGAATGGTCATCTTACTCAATGCAAAAACACAAAAATACAAAAACAAATGACTTAACTTGCTATTATTCCTTCCTGCCTCCCTTTACTTTTTTTTTTGCATATTGCTTTTATACATCATACTTTTTAATAAATAAAAATCAAGTTAATTGAATACAAGTTATAAATAAAAGTTAACTGCAGTTCATCCCAAAATCAGAAGAAGAAAAGAAAATTAAGCCTATTTAAATACTATTAACTTGATTACTGTAAAAACATAAATACAGAAATAAAAAAAGATATATTAGTCAAAACTAATGAGAATCACCACCGAGAATGATAAAAATAAATACATTAAAAAAATCAAATTACAGAAAAAGGTATGCAGTACAGTAATGATAACCTGCATGCAGAATGTGCTTTGTCATGACAATAATGCAAATATAAATAAATTACTTAATGGCTTATGAAATAGATTTAATTTTCTTTATGCAAAATGAAAAATATAGATTTTATTTTAACACTTATTTTAATTAAGAAATACAATACATTTTGCTTGCTTGAATTTTGTGTGCTGCTGATGAAAAAAATTGATTACACTTGGCATAAAATACTGAACATAGATAATATAATAACATATGATAATAGCATCAATTACGCATCTAATGCACATTTTGTTGCACCAGACCTGAAAAACCTTCCTGCTTTTTTTTCTACAAAAAATTAATTTCATGCTTTAAGTACCAGCAAGCAGAAACCTTTCAAGAGGATTTGAAGGCAGCATTTAATGCTTAAAAAAATTATAATAATACTAATAATAAAAATGAAATTTGCCAACATAACCACGTTTTCCATTGAAAATGTCTTTTGAGCTTATATGTAAGTAGGAACCTCTCAAGAGGACTTGAAGGCAGCATGAGAACTGTGCAATGTGGCACATTAATAATTGAATTGATGTACAGCGTAACATTTCACACACTTTCAGACATGGCTCATTGCATCAAATTTTAAAGCCAGAACTACGTGTTTTATAATGTATATGTAGTCTCTGTAATGTGTGTAACATCATCTCACCTGTAGAACCTCCTCTGTGTCTTTGGCTTTGCCTGACGGTGTGGAGCTCTTGGCTGCGGCTGCGGCGGCGGCTTTGGCCTGTTTTCTCTTGGCTCTCTCTGCCTGAACATTGGTGATGTAGTTCACAGCCGCAAACTCGATGAGAGCAGAGAAAACGAAAGCGAAACACACAGCAATGAACCAATCCATGGCAGTGGCGTACGAGACCTTGGGCAGAGAGTGCCGAGCGCTGATGCTGAGGGTCGTCATCGTGAGAACTGTGGTGATTCCTGTGAGAAAAGCACATTGAAAATATTAATGACAATAACTAGTAACAAAGGTTACTAAATTGCGACTGTGCAAGTTTGAGAATGCATGTGTGTGTTTATGGTTGTGTATTATAAAAAAGTGTGTGAATGTATGCATACTCATGACCTGTGAACCACTTTATTTGATGTGCTTTTGATAATTAATGTAGTCTGTGATGAATTGATATGAGCATACTGCTTTTTAATGGTAATTTCTACTAAAGGATAGTACATAATGTGTGTTTCAAAATCGTTATTGCTTATAACCAGGTAAAAATGCTTCACCTCTGACTGCAAATCATAAATGTAAACAAACTGTTTGAGAATCACTCCAATAGTCCATAAGTGTCCATTAGTGATCATGCCTTTATTCTCTTTTCCTCGGGAGTGCTTTAAAACTGACCACCGTACAACAGCGTAATTTGCTGAGAGTTTAACATCAAGGCAATTTGATGAGCAAAACTATTAGTGCCCCATCAGTTTACCACAAAAGTCCATAACATTAGGCTAACAGAAGCAATGGGTTATAAAGACACAATAAGGCACATTGAAACAACAATTCAAAGAAAGCCACTCTAAAGAAGAAATCTTCCACTTAAAGGGAATGCTCACCCAAAAATGAAAACTGTGTCATTATTTACTTAGCTTTAGTCATTCCAAACCTATATGAGTTTCTTTTTTTCTACTGAACACAAAAGACGATATTTTGAAAAATGTGGACACCAAACAGTTGCTGGTAGCCATTGACTTCCATAGCATTTTTTTCCCTACTATGAAAATCACTGGCTACTAGCAACAGTCTGGTTACCAACATTATTCAAAATATCTTCTTTTGTGTTCAACAGAAGAAAGAATCTCATACGGGTTTGGAAAAACATGAGGGTGAGTAAATGATGACAGACTTTTAATTTTTAGGTAGACTATCCCTTTGAAGTAAACATGAAATGGTATTCACAATCAATTTTAAACCCATAACCAGATGCGTTTCCATAAACCCAGCTAAACAGGGAAGCTTCTCAGAGCTTTGGCTAACATTCTGGCAAGGTTCTCAAACCTTTATCCAGTGATAGAACATTTGTTCAAAGTTATCTGGTCTGTAATAATGTTCTCAAAACATTAGCACAAAAATTATTTATACATTGTTCATGGAATGTTTTCTTTTTTTTTTTTCTGAAATGTCTAAGTTGGACAATCATCTAACATTTTTTTAACATTACTACTTGTCTGAGAATGTTTAGAGAACATTCAAAAGTAACATTCACATAATGTTTGCTTTACCAAGGAAAAGCATTTTTAAAACATTTAAAAAAATGGAAGTTTTGAATGTTCAGAGAACATTCCGAAATAGCGCTTTTAAACTTAATGGGAACATAATTAAAATGTTCTTAAAACATATTTTTGTTATCTGGGAAACACGATACACTCTTAAAGCACTCTTAAAAATAAAGGTTATTTTATTGGTATTGATGGTACCATGAAGAACCTTTAACATCCATTAAACCTCGATTACGCAAAAAGTTCTTTGTAGCGGAAAAAGTTTATAAAGTAAACTAAAGTAACACTTTAGAATAGGGAACACTTATTCACGATTAACTACGACTTTTCCCTCAATAAATTCCTAATTTGCTGCTTATTAATAATTAGTAAGGTACTTGTTAAGTCTAGTTATTGGGTAGGATTAGGGATGTAGAATAAAGTCATGTAGAATAAGGCATTAATATGTGCTTAATTCGTACTAATAAATGGCTAATATTCTAGTAATATGCATGCAACTAGTTAAGAGATCCTAAAATAAAGTGTTACCAAAGTTTCTTTAGATTAACATGTTCTTCACACTAAGAAAAAAAAATGTTTCTATTAAACGGATTAAATGTTTTCTATATTAACGGATCACTAAAAGGTCCCTTGGGGAACCAAAAATGGTTGTTCTATGGCATCACTGCAAAAATCCTCTTTTGAAACCTTTATTTTTTAAAGAGTAAACGAGATAAAAAGGTAGCGAAGGTCTTAAGAATACCTGGGCTGTGAAAAGACTTGACAAATAAAGGGATTTTTGATGTCAATTGAAAAAGAAAGTTATTTCAGCAGTTGTTGCGACATTTTGCTTGGAATAACATGGATAACTTGGAATAACGCCTGGCGCACACAACAATACGTAGGGGAAGCATTTTCCTCCTTTTAATTTTTATTTTATTATTCACATTTTTTTAAAACAGAAAAAAAAAAAATGTTCTGCGCACCTAATGATACACCACACAATGTTCAGCCTTAAGAACTTCCGTGGGGAAGTCGTGGCCTAATGGTTAGAGAGTCGGACTCCGTAACCCAAAGGTTGCGGGTTCGAGTCTCGTACCGGCAGGGATTGCAGGTGGGAGGAGTGAATGTACAGCGCTCTCTCCCACCTTCAATACCACGACTGAGGTGCCCTTGAGCAAGGCAACGAACCCCCAACTGCTCCCCGGGCGCCGCAGCAAAAATGGCTGCCCACTGCTCCGGGTGTGTGTTCACGGTGTGTGTGTGTTCACTTTGGATGGGATAAATGCAGAGCACTAATTCTGAGTATGGGTCACCATACTTGGCCACATGTCACATTTCTTTTTTTTTTAAACTTCTCTAAGCATTCATTTTTTGGTCCTAGGTTCTAGGTTTATTCGGTTTATTTAGTCATCCTGTGGGCCTGACATAAATGGTAAAGGTCAGATCCAAAATGAGTAGATTTCTCCAGCAGTAACACTTGGAACCACCAGGGGGAGTCAGGAATTCACTCTTAACCTGGATGTCTTAAGTTGGAAGGTTTCTCTCTCGGTGAAACTAAACCCCCAGAGCAGTGAGCATGCCAGACGTGAGTCACACATATACACCAACACACAAATCACGGAGGCAGCCAGTATCCCTTCTCCTCCCACACACACACAGAATCTCTCTCGACTCACACATACACCCACATGCACACGCTAATAAAACATAAGAAAACACACACACAAACCTCTCGCACATCAAGCCAGCCCCGCACACAATACAAACACGCTCTCCTACATATTCTCTCTGTATTCTTGAGTTTGCAAGACGTTAGTAATAAACACGGACATAAAAAGGCGCTTTCACACTATTAATTTGTTGTTTGTTGGTTGGTGTGACAGCTGTTTTCTTTCCACTTGAAATGAAACCTGTCAAGAACATGCCTGAGTCAGATTTCAATTCAAAATCAAAATAATTAAAATAAGCTTAAAATAAAACCTTTTTTTAATGACCATTTATATTGTTTGCATTAGCATTGTTTTCATGACAACTAAGCACATTTGCCCTCAATTCTCATTATCGTAATGCAAACAAAATCTTATTCTCATTAATGTAATGTGTAAAGAAATTATACATGATAGTCAGCTTTTATGTTGATTTTCATGAAAACACTGTATTACAGTACTTTTTATACTGTAATACAGTAAAAATACAACACTACTAAACTACAGCAATGAAAATCATCTAGAAATTATGAAAAAGCATCAATTAAAATAATGAGAATTTATGTGGAGAGCGTTTAATTGTCATAAAAATATTGAAAAATAAAAACAACCTTATGGTCCAAAAATAGACTTTATATATTAAATAATTTAATATATAATTTATATATGAAGGTTAATGTGTATGTAGTATAAATATATGGGAACGTGTTTAATTGTCAATTTTTTTTTTTTTTACATTTTCTTAATATTTCAAATTGTATTTAAATAAACTATATATATAAATAAATTAAAATATGAAAAATTATAACACATCAATGATAGATGTAGTATAAATTTGTGGGGAATATGTTTAATTTTCATTAAAAATATTGAGAAATAATAACAACCTCATGAATCCAAAACGGCTTCATTTTCTTAATATTTAAAATTTTAAATTATTTGAATATTATAATACATATATTTATTAAATTTTTTTTTTTCATATTTTATTAAAATTAAATAATGTATTAAAATATTTAAATAATTATAAAAAATGTTAAATGCAGCTAAATAAAACAAACAAATAAATAAATAAATAAATAAACAAATAAATAAATAAATAAATTCGGGGTGAAGCATGACCCGGGCATGATCTCTATATTTGCACCCTATTATATTATAAAACGCACGTCTCAAAGCTGCTCGTCTCTGCAGAACATGCCTTTGGTGAGCAGCATTCTTTGCATCTTTTTCCTCACACCTGCCGTAGACAAACACAAGTGTTGTTTCATGTATGTTAATTTTTGTTAGTAACAGCAAAAGGACAAAACCATGAATAAAACAGTGAAGTTAACATCTTCACCTGAGTTACTTATCTACAGTGGTAAACAGGTACCGCTAGTGCTCACGGTGGCTCTCAGACCTGCGGGATTTGCATCGAACTCGGGTTCAAACCAAATCAAACCCAGGGAGAAACTACCTATAAGATGAGCTCAGAGCTCTGGAGAATAATCCACACTCTCTGGAAAACTTCACACGATCACAGCACACTCACAAATGCCCACGTGCAGACCGATCTGGAACGATCAATAGGTACATCACAGGCTACATTTAGCCAGGGGTGCTGGATATGTTTTGCACTGCCGGATCCACAGTGCTGTGAGAGCTTTGCTTTAGTGCTCTTGTGTGACTGGCTGAGAAGAATGAGAGAGCTCTGTCACCGAAATGAGCAAAGACGGATAATTGAACAAACAAAAGGGGTTACAAAGCAGGACATGACCTTCAATCAGCTGCTAACTAACAGAAAAAGTAACACATTTATAGTAAACGTTTACCAAAAAAGACAATTATGTCAATATTTCCTCACCCTCATGTCATTCCATACCATGTTTTTTTTTTTTTTAATGGTATTCTGTGAACTTGGCTTCTGAAGATGTGCCATGACAGATTTGATGTCAATGACACCAAACAACATTGGTTCTCACGTGTCTCATAACTGATCGCTAATTATAAACAAAAACACAAATGAGATTTCAGAGCTACGGCAGATGGCAAAATGTTCAGCCCGTAATCATTTAAAACTTGATCTGTTCCACACAAAAAGCTCCCATAATGACAACTTTTTTTTTTATAGTGTTTTTGTCCTTTTATGAGATTGACAGTACCTTTTCACCATACAATATATGTTTTCATTATATCATTACACTTAATTTGTTTTCCACAGAAGAACGAAAGTCAAACGAGTTTGAAACACTTGAAAATAGTAAAAGATGAGTAAATAATGACAGTATTTACTATCATTAATACAGTATTATTACAGTATTCTCCCCCCCCCCCCCCCTCTTTTTCTTGTTGCAAGAAAAAAGTTTTTCACTGTTCAAAAAATTACATTTTCTTCAAATTAAACACACTACTGTAGCTTTAAGACTAAATGTACTTGCCCTCTATGGCACTTATGCACATTAGGTACTGTATACACTGCAAAATAAATAAATAAATAAATAAAAAAATTCTTCCTAAGTATTTTTGACTTCTTTGTTTTCCAGTACAAATATCTAATATGTAAACATTCTTAAATCAAGATATATTTACTTAAGATATATAATAATAATAATAATAATAATAATAATAAAAAAATCTGTCAATGGGATAAAAAAAAGAAACTCAATTCAAAGGGTAAACAAGATTCTTTTTCTTACCCCGCTGGCAGATATTTGATCTTGTTTTAAGCATAAAGACTTCATTTTGACGACTTAGAAAATCATTTTTTTTTAAGTGTATGGTACGTATATGCATGCATATATTGGTCTTCATATGATAATATCATCATGGCTCTGACATCATAACTTTGACTATTTCTGATCTTGACCCATTTTTATATCTTAAACGTTCTGGGTTGACAAAAAACAAAGCAAACCCTTTTATTAAACACTCCCAAACTAATTTCAAACTATATTGTGCTGACAAAGGTAGAAAAAAACAATCAGTAATGGAGCCATTTGGAAGCCAGTATCCTTCCAGAATACACTAGAGCCATGTGTAGAGAAAGCGAAATATAGAAGCCATCCCAGAACAGATAAACAACAGATCCTTGTGGTCTCCTGCTGCGTCCATTCTGAACATGCACCAGCCATCAAAAACCCACTCTGTCATTACCCAGAAACCCCTTCACTAAGCACACTTCCATCTAGGACATGAAAATCCGCTCCTCTGGCCCGGGTCCAAGCGCACCGCTCTGTTAGTAGCCATCTGAAGGTGGGTCATTGTTACACTTTTCCAGTGGAGAATGAGAGCGTGCTATTCTCAGCATCTCTAGTGCCCCAGGTGAAGTGTGGAAGGAAACAGGAGGTGCATGCACGAGTGTACACGAGCGTGAACGAGTGTCTGCGGATGTAGAAGTGTTTTGTCGTGTTAGCAGCAGACAGATAAGGTCACAGCACATAAGAGCGTCCAGGACTGATCAGACACATGGTGCTAAAATGCCTATGGAAATGAACAGGACAGTTTAGCACGAAGAAGAAAAGAGACTAGTAGTGTGCAACTCCACACATGCACCACACACGAGAAAGGCCTTTTCTTTTTGTGCTGTGCTTTTGGCTGTACACAAAATAAGACATTCTTGTTTGTATTGTGAACATGGCAAGCTTGTTTCTATTGTTATTTTGCACATTACAAAAAAAGTGTAAATTCTGCTGGATTTACATAAACAGCAACATACTATAGTCAAACTAATGATTATTTGTATAATCAGCTAAGCAAAGAATTACTGCAAAAAACAAAACAAACAAAAAAAAAATATATATAGTGTTGTTTTCCAGTACAAATACTAAACCTTCTTTAATCAAGATATATTTACTTGAGAAGCAAAATAACTGAGCTATTAAATCTTGTTTTCTAATAAAAATTTTTTTAAAAAAACACCTAAAAATGAAGTTTATGTTTAAAACAAGATAAAATATGCCAATGGGGTATGAAAAATAAACCTAATTCAAAGATTATAATTTTTTTATTCATTGACAGATATTTTTTTTCTTGTTTTAAGCATAAACTCACTTAATTTGATACACTGTTCAGAAAACAAGAACTCATTTTTATCTTCATTTAAGAATGTTTACATATTTTACTGGAAAACAAGACAAAATTAATGAGCAAATAATTTTTTCGCAGTGTTCCCATCTTTTGAAAAAAAAAACTTTCCTGAATTAGAGAAAAACATTTTTTTTATGAAATATGAAAATATAATAGGCATACACGGGCTCACATTTTGTGTTAATTTGATTCTGTAACACACACAAAAACCAAACTCTCTCTCTCGTTTTCATAGTACTGGGAATCGCCAATTACCTCATGATACGATACACATGGTGACACATGTTATGATTCAGTAGCTCGTGAGGCATCACAGCATAATTGGATCAGGACTAAAGACTCACCAAACTAACAGAAAAATCCCCACAGAAAGATAGATTCAAGTGTTTCACACTTATTCTGGTTAAAAAAATGTATCTTATGCTCACTAAGGCTGCATTTATTTGATTAAAAATACAGTAAAAACAGCAAAATTGTGAAATATTATTACAAATTAAAACTGAAATATTTTCTATTTGAATATATTTTAAAATGTAATTTATTCCCGTGATGCAAAGCTGAATTTTCAGCATCATTACTCCAGTCTTCTATGTCACATGATCCTTCAGAAATCATTCAAATATGATGATTCAATGCTCAAGAAACATTTCTTATTATTATCATCAATATTGAAAACAGTTGTGCTGCTTAATATTTTTGTGAACTATGATACATAGATTTTTTCAGGATTCTCTAATGAATACAAAGTTCAAAAACAGCATTTTGAAATAGAAATCTTTTGTAACATTATAAATATCTTTACTGTCACTTTAATAAATGTAATACATCCTTGCTGTAGTATTTCTTCTTCTTCAAAAAAAAAAACCTACTGACCCCAAACTCTAGTGTATGACAATAGTGTACCTATTGACTTGCGAATGTGAGCATTTAAATCTGTTCTAGTTGTCGTAAGATCATACTACTGTACATACATACAACAGAATGCAAAAAAGAAAGAAAACACCTGCAATTTTTAACCGCTGTGTGAAAGTGTTAAAGTTTCTATGACTGTACAAAATGCATGAATATTTAATGATTCCAGCTTTAAGGCAGCTCATAGTTGCCTGTCATTTGCTAAACAATTTATCGTCATATTCCACACCGAATATCTTTAGCACTGCAATCTGGGTAAAAAGTGATGCTAACCCACTTTCAAAAGTGGCCTTTACCCGGGGTTAAAAAAGACATTAACCCAGGGTTACACACAGTGGAATAAAACAAAAAGAAAAAAACGAAGAGAAGCATAAAGAAAGAGAAACGGATAGAGGGAGGGAGGAAGATATGACAGAAGGAAGCAGCATTTTTGTCCGTATTTGCATGAATCACAGGGCTCAGAGGGGGAAACGGTGCAGAAGATTTGAGAGTAACACGTACCAAAGACAGTTCTGGCGGGCACGGATTCCTTATTTATCCAGAAAGACACTTGAGAAAGGATTACAGTCATGATGCAGGGGATGTACGTCTGAATCATGAAGTAGCCCATTTTCCGTTTCAAGTGGAAGTAGACCGTCATTACCACATATTCACCTGAAAGAACAGAGAAACAGAAACAGGAAGTGCCTTATTAGCCCAAGAGCGGACAAGCAAAGGAACAAGGTCAGAATGACAGTCTGTCACCACGGCAGACTTATTTTGGCTGTACAGCAAAGTTTTCTGGCAGATTCATCTTCTTTTAACAGAATGAGGCTCACAGCCGTATTGGGAAACAGTGCTCCAGTAATCAAAACACATCCTGAATGCTCCAAATCTCTTATGTAATTTTGATCAAAAAGATCTAATGAACAAACAAATGCCATTGTTTTTCCCCCCGCTTCTGTTTAACTAAGGTGCACAGTTGCTCTAAAAAACCAAGCCGATCTGCAAGCGCTCACGCTGACCTTTACATTTAAGCCGACATTAGGCCTTGTGGCATGAGTAAAAAATTTTTTCTTTTAATCTAGCTTACGTTGCTATCAGATATTCTCCATATGCTTTGATCATGTGACTCAGACACAGACCAGGTGTCTCTGAACATGTGCACACTAATAAGATGGACTTAAAGCTTGAGGTACTTGTTGCACACAGGACAAACGGTTAAGGCATAACATCTGTGGGGGCTTGATGTTTAAAATGTAATTTTTCCATTAGAGTAAGCAATATAAACAAAACTAGAGTATTTCCAGAAAGAAATAGCAGTTTTTGAGTTTTAGGTAAGTTTAGGTTTTCTGTGTCAATTAAATACTGTTGTTTCACATATAGTCACTAGCCCCTTTCACACAGTAACCTGTGAATTGCTGTAAAATTACCTGAATGACTTTACCAGTAAATACAAAAATGCGCTGTTCACACAGGTAAGGACGTTCCGTCTTTTTTCCGGTAAGGCACCATTCACACATCAATTTCAAAATACCGGTAAATTCTGTGACTTCATTAACTGGAAATGACCTCTAAACGGCTGTGCGTCCCAGTGTTGTGTTTGTCAACATGGAGAGGTTTACACGGTCAGTGTTTTTGCTGATGTTTTCATTTTTGTGTCAAACGTTCACATTCATGCAACACTTTTGGCCCTGAGACATCGTATTAGACACCTTTAGACATTTCTTTGACTTCCATAAACATAGCGGAGTATCTGTGTCAGAATGTTATGATTGGCCCAGAGTAGACGTCTGTCTTCAGCGCATTCTAAACTCATACTTGCTCATACCGGTAATAATGTGCTGCTTTCACACGGAGCACATTTCCGGTAATTTTCTGGTAATGTTACAACTTCTCATACTTCTCAAATTGCCGGAACAAATTTACTGGTATTTTTGAAAAGGTCCTGTTCACACATGATCTCTTAACGGTAATTTACTGGTAATTTACCAGTAAAGACTGTATGTGTGAAAGGGGCAACTGTTAAGACTAACACTTTGTTCTAACCAGGCCACAAAAAATCAACCCTGGCATTTTTGGTCCAAACAGCCCACCACTACAATTAGAGTCTAGTCGGACAGCACCCATCTATATACACTGTCGTTCGAAACACACACACACACACAAACACACACACACACACACACACACACACACACACACACTATCACTGTGTGTGTATACCTACTGTGTATACCAGATTAAGTGGACCAGTGTACTCACTTGCTCTTGACTTGCTGTTAATAGTCAGTCAAGTAACTGTCTACAAAAGGCTATCTACAAAAAACTAGAGATGCACAGATTAAGATTTTTCATGGGCGATTGAGATTCTAATTCTATTTGTGATGTCTGTCTATTGTGATGTCATTGAGTTTGGGGTTTAGAATCCCAACCACAGTGTCTGAGAAATATCAATACACTGCAGCATTGCAAGCACTACATTACTGTTCAACAGTTTGGGGGTCAGTACAATTTTTTGAAAGAAATGAATACTTTTATTAAGCAAGATATGTATTAAATTGATCAAAAGTGGCAGTAAATATATTTGCAATGCAATATTTCTAATTTAAATGCTGTCCTATTGAACCTTACTATTAATCAAAGAATCCTAAAACAATGTTTCCACAAAATTTTGAAGCAGCACAACTGTTTTCAACATTGATAATAATAATAAGTAGCAAATCAGCATATTAGAATGATTTCTGAAGGATCATGTGACACTGAAGACTGAAGTAACGATGCTGAAAATTTTGTTTTCCATCACAGCAATAAATGACATTTCAAATATATTCAAATACAAAACAGTTATTTTAAATGTAATACTATTTTACAGTATTACTGTATTTGATTAAATAAATGCAGCTAAAACAGTTATTTTAAATTGAATTTCAAACGGTTATTTTGATCAAATTGCAGCCTTGGTGAGAATAATAAGAGACTTCTTTCAAAAACACAGAAAATCTTACAGACCCCAAACATTTGGACAGTTGTATCCTGTATATTGCAAGATATTTGCAGAAAAAATGTTGGTGTCACTGTGAGAGTATGTTATGTGTTTGTACCTGTGATCGATTTTACAGTCTCGCTTGACACAGTCTGTCCGATCAGGTCGTACTGTACCAGGCTGGACGACTCAGGTGGGACCTCCACAGAATGCTGCGGGCCTTTGGTCCAGGTGTAGATCATCTCAGTCTTTGGGTAGGCATCTGACACACAAAACAGAGCTGTCATAACAAGCCCTTACATGATATATAGAATATATGTGTGCATAACACTAACAATCAGACCATATCTGTGGCATTGTGTGATTCCCAGTGGAAATGAAAAAGACTAATGAGATTAAACAGAGAGTAAATGGACACTTCTGCTGCAGTCTCCTGATGCTCCAATTTTTCTCCAGAGTAAAAAAGCCTTAGGTAAACTGAAAACAAACGAGGCAATTGCTGGCATATTGCTGGAAACTGCAGATGACCGGGAAATATTTGTTTATATTGAGATTTATGATTGCAGATTTTGGTAGCTTTGGCAAATCTGTGCACAGTTTGAGACATTGGTGAGATTGTTGTTCTAGTGGAGTTACATGTGAGATTTCTTTTCTCAAGATAATTTAATTTCATTGTCACACTGCAAAATAAATTAAAACAAACAAATAAATAAATAATAAAAAATTCTAACTTCTAAGATTCTAACAAATTTTTGTCTTTTTTTCAGTACAAGTATCTAAACATTCTTAAATGACAATGCATTTACTAGAGAAGTAAAAAATACTATTAAGTTTTGTTTTATGAAAAACTGATCAAAATTAAGTGAGTTTATGCTTTAAACAAGAACAATTATCTGCCAATTATCTGTAAGAAAAATATATTTTTTGCCCTTGAAGTTTGTTTATTTTTTATAACCTTACTGACATTCTTTCTTGTTTTAAGCATAAGCCTTCTTCATTTTTATGCATTTTTTCAGAAAACAAGACTTAATACCTTAAGTGGTTGTGCTTCTTAAGTGAATATATCTTGATTTAACAATATTTAGATATTAGTCCTGGAAAACAAGACAAACATATTGAGGAAGAAACAAAAGAGATATTAAAGAGATCTCATTTGTGATTTTTCTTTCCAAAAACTGCTGCAATTTGGCAATAGGAAGAACGAACTCCACCATATCAACAACTGTCTCGATTTAGCTATTTTTATTTCACCAAAGGAAATAAAGGAGTTAATACTTCAGTTAAACATATCTGAGAACTTTATTACGTCTCCTGAGCTATGAAAGAGCAATCTTTGAGCAATAAGTCTTCCTCTGGGTATGCCTACGCATGGAACTGTGCGTATTAGTCCTCGAGCTCAGGGTCGAACGTTCGCCGCTTAGACACTGATCTTTCCTCACTGCTGCCCACTTCCTCCACTGTGCGTGCCAATCTCAAATCCAAGCCAAACAGAACAATCATCCTGACACAGAAATCAGATCCGCTGAGATGTTCTCCTGCTCGGAATCAGACAGATTTCATTTATGGGGGAGAAATCCATACATCAAACGGCTCATGCTCTCGGAGTAGAGACTGACTGCACATCCAGGAGTCCGTCAGCACGTTCCCTGTGCTCCTGTCCTCCTTTGAGATCATCATCATCATCATCTCTATCTTCCTTAATTCTCTTTTTTCTCTCCTCCTCGCTGTCTCTTTCTACTTTTCTTTTCTGAACCCCCACACACTGGGAAATAGAGCAGAGGAAGTGCTTCCAAGACACCCACCAACAACCCCATGAAAATAGAAAGAGAGTGAGCAAGAGAGAAGAGAGGGGGAACAGAGAGACTAAGCAAGTTTTGATCCAAAGTAACGCTGGGCATGACATAATTTTTCGAGGGGAATTGAACGAACCCATGCGGGAGAAAGAGATGGATCAGTAAAACATGAGTATAACTACAAACTATTTTCTGAAGACTAGAACATGTCAGCACAAAAGTTTCTGTCATGATGCTTATGTTTTGTTTCTGGTTGCCAGGGCATTGCTAAGTGGTTTCCAGGGTTATTAAAATTAACTAAAATAAAACCATTTTCTTTACTTGAACAAAATGAATGTTAACTGAAAAAAGCAAAACAATATATATATATATATAAAACAACCTATTTTATTTTAGCTATTTTTGTTATTTTTAGCATTTGTATTTTATGTTTAGTTTAACTTGAAGTACCAAAATAAATTAAACAAAAACTGAAAAATACAAATTAATAAAAAACTGTTTAGACATATAAAAAGCTAATAAAAATGACAAAACACAACAAAATTACATATAAAATGTCCAAATAAATAAATAACCTGCAATAGTATATTATCAATATTAATAAAATAATACTGGTGGTTACTAAGGTGATCAATGAGTTACATTTAACGTTGCTCAGTGAATGCTGGATTTGCTGGATTTTACAAAATCCAGTCATTTTAATAAAAATTCATGCAATCAGGAGTTTTGCCCTTTAAAAAAAAAAAAAAAAAAAAGTGATTGTGATTGTGATTTTTTCTCTTCTTCTTTTTAAAAGCTTCAGGTTTGCTGTGCTTGTTTTTAGGACTGTGCAATTTCGTCAAAACTTTTGTAATTGTATTTCAGTATGACAATAAATAATAATTGACTGTACAATAAAATTATTATTATTATTATTATTATTATATTTTATTACTAAGTTAAAATATTAAACAAAATAAATAGGGCCTATTACTATCATAATATTTCATTGTATAATAATAAATTGAGTACTTAAGAAAAAAATATAATAATAATAATAATAATAATAATAATACATATTATTTTAATTTACATTACTACTATAAAATCACAATACCAATATGTATGGCTGCCTTAATCTCTTAATTTTCAAACATTAAACCAATGAGGTTTTATGTCAGAAAGTAAGAACACAGAGCTAAGGAAGTAAGGAAATGCAGTATCCGCAAAACTATTTGTGATACAAACCAGTGTGTTTATAATTATGACAATTACATTTCAACTAGTATGATAACAGACATCAGATTGCAATATCAAGCACCGTAACAATCTTTGGGAAGATGGTTGGTGTATGCGGTGTTCAAAAATGTGACCCAAACTCAGAGCAGATGCAGATATGAGTTCTACTACAAACTGAGACACTGAAAACACCAGATCACAAGCTGCGTTTGTAAACGAACAAAGTGCCGTGCTTCACTCTGAAACATGCAGCGCATATATTTATTTAATTAAATCGCAGCCTTTGATAATGGTACTACAATTTTGGTTTTAAGGTTTAGTTCACTAATCCTAACTCTGAATGATAGTGACCCGAGCAAACATCACTAATACATGAATACAGAAGAAAGGGAATGACATGACATGAGAGAGGAGAAGAACACTGTATCAGAGTGCAAAGGAAAGATTGTAAACTGAAAACGAGAGCTGTTATAGGTCTGCGCAGTCCCGGGGCAGGAGGGAAAGCTGTGGTGACCTTCTCGGCTCTACAGGGGATGAACAGCTCTCTGTCTAGATGCTTCCCCTCCGGCCCAGAGAAAGGACAGAAAGATGTATAAGAAGACAAAGAAGAGAGAGCAAGATATCCATCAGCACATTAGTGCAGTCACCACTAAAAAACCAAAACATTGAGATCGTCCTCCATCACAATGTCACAATGCGCCAGCAGGAGCTCTCTGGACTGATTTTTATCTCCAGATCTTCCAGCAGTCTCCATAAAAGAGCCCTACCCACCTGCCACATATTCCCATTTGAGATTACGGCTTCTTTTCAGATTTCTCTTTCTGTTCCTGAACTTTTTTTTTTTCACGTTTTCGTTTTCATTTTTGCTGACCGACTGTCATGAACAGTCCTGCTGATATGGAGATTCTTTGTTCAGTTTTTAGAATATGAACCAACTCTGTATTTACACACTCGGAAGAAAAAGTAATTTCTCCTTGTGGAGAAGAGCTGCTTTTCAGACCTCTAAGGTATTTGCTTTTAAATTAAACTTGTAGCTTATACACTGTGTATATACTGTATTTATATATGTATTTTTTTTTCTCTCCCAAAGAAAATAATGAATGTCATGAGTTTGCATTTGCTTAGCCAACTATGAAAAAGTAATTCTAGATGAAGAACTAATCAGTGTTTAAACTAGCAGCCAAGGCAACATGCTGAATTTATTTTTTGTACCATAAAAACTCAAAGATGCTATGTTAAGAATGCAATAGCTTACGGCATACTATGCAGTGAACATTGAATACTGCACGCTATTTAAATTTAAATAAATATTTATTTTTTTTATACAAAACTTGACAGTCTGACTATTAAGAAAAAAATATTTTTAAAATTGTAACATTACTTGAATGGTCAAGTTGAGCACATTACATTGTGGGATGCAGTATCCCATGCAGTATACTCTGCTGAACACTACAATTTTTGGGCAAATGTAGTAAGCAATTCAGCTATTCCACACATAAAATGTACATACCATTTACTGTATATACTATTGTTCAAAAGTTTGGGGTCAGTAAAAAAATTAGTACTTTTATTCAGACACATTCAATTGGCCAAAAGTGACAGTAAAGACATTCATAATAAATGCTGTTCTTTTGAACTGTTTTCAACATTTATAATAATAAGAAATGTTTTTTGAACAGCAAATCAGCATATTAGAATGATTTCTGAAGGATCATGTGACACTGAAGACTGGAGTAATGATGCTGAAAATTCAGCTTTGTATCTCAGTAATAAATTACATTTTACAATATATCCAAATACAGAACAGTAATTTTAAAATGTAATGCTATTTTACAGCATTAATGTATTTGATCAAATAAATACCGCCTTGATGAGCATAAGAGACTACTTTCAAAATCATAAAAAATCCCAAGGATTCCAACTTTTGAATGGTAGTGTATATACTATATGCAGCAGAAATAGTGCAGTGTGCTGTTCTGAACATAGCCATGTTTTGACAAACACAGTCTCAACTCGGAATAGTATACTAGCATAATCAATAATCAATTCTGTTTCCAGTATACATTTTTAGTCATCTGACAGTGAAGAGAGAGAGAAATCCATTTTTAAAGAAGGGATTATTTCAGTGCTCTTCAAGAAACGCTTCATAAGTAATGTTCTTCTCCTCACTCCAAACACGTCATTTAAACTGCCATGTTCCTTTACTCTGAAATACTGTCTCAAATCATGCTTTAGTGTTCTGTGAAAAAAATCAACATATATAGTGTAATCCTCACAGCTGCCAAACTTCAGAGGGCAGGAGTGGCCATCCATTGGGAAATCAACGAGTCTCATTGGACATTCTGCAATTATTGTCAACCTGTGGAAAAAACACAGATAGAAATGGTTAAAATATTGAGGATGTGATGTCCAGCAACACTTTCAAAGTTCTTTACACATGTTCCTGGATCAACATCCTTTTCTTTCAAACAGCTAGAATTGTAGTGTTAGCCTTAGGGTGGCGTTTGAGGCTTCAACAACATTCATATCAACCTGCCATTTTCCACTGAACACAAATGTTGTTGCAGGACCAACAAAAGATGATCCAGGAACACATCCTACTTGGCATAACGTCGGTCACCCACGAGCAAACACAGTCTGCCAAACTCTTTTCAGCGTATGCGTGCTGTACCTCATAGTGTACAGGATGGTGCCGTTCTTCATGATTCTGAAGAGTCTGTTGGGTGCCGTCATGTTGTGAGCCACTGATCTTTTGCCGTTCCTGAAGAATGTGTCGGGGGTCCAAACTTTGGTCACCATCAGGTTATTTAGCCGGAGGATCTCCACCGGGCCATCATACCTCAACCGCCTATCCACCCATGTCTGGCGGAAGAACACGTCCATGGTGTACTCCTGGTAGAAAGCACAGATATAGAGCAGTCAAAACAGCACACAAATCAATCTGACTTACTCCTGACAGAATGCTTCATTAGAGTGGTTCAGTAAAAAGCAACTTCTCAATAATAAATAAAAAAAATCCACCATAATCTTGCAAAAACAGTCTACACACTTAAACAAACACTTCCCCTCACGCTGACAAATTGTGCTCCTGCCAAATTCCCCTGTAACCCTTAAAAACAACATAACATCAAAATGAACTCTATTTACTTTTTAGAATAATCCTGAGATGAACTCAAGGATTTCTCATCAAATTCTTCCAAGAAAGAGTTTTCTTGTAAAAACTCCACTGTAACCCTTAAAAATGACATAACACCAATTTGAACCCTATTTAGGCTACTATTTAAAAAATGTCTCAAACTGTGCAGATTCACCAAAAGTATTAATACCAAAGTATGCAATCTAGTCAAGTCAAGGTCTCAACATGAACTTAAGCATTTTCAATCAAATTCCTCCAAGAAAGAATTTCCTCATAAATAATTAAAATAAAAATGAACCCTATTTACTTTTTAAAGAAATGTCTCAAACTGTGCAAATTATTGAAAATACTAGAGTATGCTAAAGTCAAGGGTCTCAATATGCGCTCAAGCATTTCTCACCTCATTTTTTGTAAAAAAAAATCCCCTGTATCTGTACAACAACAAGGTTGTGTGGGCGGGGAAAAATAACATTAACCAATAATATTGTAGGATTTTTTTTTTCAAAGTTGTAAATAAAACAAAGATTGCTGGAGTATGTTTTACAAGTAAATACAATTTAATTTTTTTTTCTACTTCAAAATTTCACATTTAATTGAATGTATTACTTGATGTTTCTTTCTAATTATTTGTTAGAATTTCTGAGTGAAAATTGTTTCTACACAATTTTTTTTGTTTGTTTTTTCAGTGTACTGGAGAAAACCAGCTGAATATTCTGTTTCACTTGAAAACATATAACAATACAGAAATTAAATGGATTTTGAATGTCCTTTTGTGCATTCCTTTTTGCTGGTTTTAATACTGCAGGTACCAATCTGCTCTAAACACTGTAAGTTGGGTCACATTTAGTGCTGTTATGCTCTTGTGCGAGGTGCTGAACCTCATATTCTTCTCAGGGGAAAATACCTGCTGAAATTGTTGACTCAATCACAAATGTTTTTTTGAATCTCTGCCACACAGTACTTGATTCACTCTGACTAAGCAGATAACTGCACCTTGCACTGATCTAAATGGCAAGCTGCCTGAATTATTTATTTTAATCATATCTCAGCGGATGGATATGACACTTTATATAACAGCTGCTTGTGCACACATACATGTACACACACAAATCCAACCTGTTCACACATAATCATAAACATCTCAGAGCACTCACCATCTCCACGTCGGAAACTGGGCCGAAACTTGTGACGTAAATATCGGTCTTCACTTCCGTTACTGGACCTGGTCGGACACAGGAATCAGAACCACATTAAACCTCTTATGACTAGAAATGCACAAAACTGATGTGATCTATGAATGTGACCCAAACCAGGTATAACGAATGAAAAATGGATTAACACAGGATTGCTTTTGCTTTTTTTTGCTGTCAAAGTCAACATGAACCCACATTCTCGACTCATTTGACTTCTATAATGAGAAAAAATGCTGGACAGGACTTGATTTGTTCAATCAAGAATTTATTTGATGGTATAAAGTATGTGTTTCAAATCAGAATCAGAGCTAAATGTGAGTCACAGTGGAGTGGAAAATCTGTAATTATTTGCTAATATTGCATAACCTTTATGACAATGTTAAGCAGCATTAGATAACAACTCTTAAGATTTTAGAAAGGCACATTACCTACAGTATTACGGTAGTCTAAAACAACACCTAAACAGCTATTTGGCTAAAAGGAATAGTTCACCCAAAGATGAAAATCTGTTGAAAATGCACCCTCTGGCCATCCAAGATGTTTGTTACTTCAGAACAGGTTTGGAGAAATGTAGTATTACATCACTTGCTCACCAATGTATCCACTGCAGTGAATGGGTGCCGTCAGAATCCAAGTTCAAACAGCTGCTAAAAACTTTGATGATGACTTTTTCACTGAATAAAGCAATATGGATAGGGGACTCATATTTTATCCAGAAGCAACAGTTTGAAGTTAAGAACATTGTAACGATGGGTTTGTTTCCTACAAACACGCAGCTTTTCGCTTCAACAGACGTTTATAGATGGAGTCGTGTGGATTATTTGTGCATTCTAAAAAATGCTGGGTTGTTTCAACCCAACTTTGGGTCAAATATGGACTAACCCAGCTGTTGGGTTACATTTTTAAATTACATTTTTAACCCAAAAGTTGGGTTAGTCCATATTTGACCCAAAGTTGGGTTGAAACAACCCAGCATTTTTAGAGTGTGGATCATTGTGATGTTTTTATCAGCTGTTTGGACTCTCATTCTGACGGCACCCATTCACTGCAGAGCATCCATTTATGTGCAAGTGATGTAATGCTAAATTTCTCCAAATTACGAAGAAACAAACTCGTGTACATCTTGGATGTGACATCAGCCAAAAGGAAAGTCAATTCTGAGGCAGATTATGCAGATTTTTTCTTAAAAATGTACACTGTCAAGTACTGCACAATATGACCAGGATTGTGTATTAGGAAAGGAAGAGTCCGTTTGTATTTCACTTTTCCCAGTTTTCTCTGACTGAAACAATTTCTTTTTTATTTATCTACTTTTACCAAATTCTTGTGGAGAGAAAAATACAATGATAAATAAATAAACAAATAAAGACCAAAAGTGTAACTGAAAACAGACTAAGGCACTCAAAGCTCTAAATCACATGATTAATCACTGAACCGTCTCATTGGCTGAACTTGTGAGGGTTGAACTACTAATGTTCTAGAGCTTCTCTGATAGATGCTTGAGTAAATCACTTGAGAGAGAAGTGCCTTCAGTCAAACACAAGAAAATGGATTATCTGTCATTAAACAGACACTCTGAGCATCTCTCACAGTTGACAACCATGAATTCTACAGAAATATGAAAGACAGGAACAATCTCACTCAGTCCACTGCACACAAAAATAAAAAAGAGATCTTTTAAATATCTCAAATGTTTCTCCAACACAAATGAGATTAAACTGAAAGTAAATGGAGGTTTCTTAGGTCTCCTGCTTTCAGATGCATCTCCTCATGAGATTCAAAAGAGATATCATCAGTGCCTCAAACTGCACAGATTTGACCAAAAGACCAAAGTATGCAATCACAAGTCAAAGGTCTCAATATGAAACATTTCTCATCAAATTCTTTGAATACCAAGCTGCTTTTCACATTCACTTTATCTATACTCTTACTGCAGGACAATTATCTCATTTGTTTCTATTGAAACACAAAAGGAAGATTTTCAAACAGCTTTTTTTTCAATACAACAAAAGTTCATGAAATGTAAAAATAATAATAATAATAATAATTATTATTATTATTATTTCAGAGTTGTAAATAAAACAACGTTTATTGGAGTACATTTTACAAGAAACTACTATTTCAGTCTTTCTACTTCAAAATTTCACATTTGATGCAGTGTTACTTGCTGTTTCTTTGTAATTATTTGCAAAATTTAGCAATTTCTGAGAATTTTGTTTCAAAGTAAATCCTACACCTTTTTTTTCCAGTAGCGACAGTAGTGATTAGTCAAGTAAAAAAACAAAACAAAAAAAAACCTTTTAAGTATCATAAAATAGTCCATATGACTCATGCTCTATGTTTCAAGTCATCTGAAGCCATAAGGCAGCTTGTATGAGAAACAGAAACTCAAAATTTTAGCTTGTCATTTACAAAAAAATCTTTCTCTTGACCAACTGATTTCGGAGGACTTGGAATATAGTGGACAAGTCGTATGGATTACTTTTATGGTGCTTTTTTTTGTCACATGCACCATTGATCAAATTTGCTATTTTTATGTTCAACTGAAATGATAACAGGTTTGCAACAACATTAGAGTGAATTTTTACTTTTGGGTGAACAATTACATAATACAGTATATTTTGACAAGTGTATTTCTTCAAACCCAAGTCCTCATGGTGCAACAATCAGACGACAACAACAAGGCCAGTGGTAAGAGACGCACCCGAGCCCTGATATCTATCATCTCTGAAGCACTGCATTCTTGCAAGGGCAACTCATGCTATCCTACTAGAACTGTGAACCCACACCATCTAGCTGAGAGCTGATCAAGCCCCTCCAGCCTGATCCAGCTCCGCTCGAGAGCTCTTGTCATGTGAAGGTGGGTGTGCTGCTCTGTTTGGAGAGATGTGCTCTCTGCCTCTTCACTAAAGTTGCATAAAAAACCAGAGCTTCATTCCCAGAGCTCCAATCACATCCTGGCATTACGCATAGAGAACCACAGTCTTTGATTTGATTATTTATTTCTTGGGTAAAAAAATTAAATGAGGGAAAGGGAAGAGTGGAAACTGACGTGTGCAGCAAGTCTTGATGTTTTTCTTTAGAAACTTTCATCAATAAGTCACTCATCAATATTATGTATGATTAATACATCACTAGCTCATGTTTCTAGGCTGAAAATATTTAATTCCATTTCTAACAATTTGCATGCACACTAACTAATGATCTCTAAAGCATCATATAATCTAGTAATGCTTTTTCATGCTATTAATGAAGATATAAAGTGTTACATTTTACACACGAAGTTTAATATCCAGATCTTTTTGGCTATTTTTAAAATTTTCAAGCACACTCTAAGGGGTTAATACTGAAGTTTCAAGCACAATGACCACAGTCAAATATTTCGTGCTATTGTACTCAAGAATAGAGCAACAATAAAATTGTTCGCTCATGACCAGCAATTATATAGCAGCGAATCATTTGGCTTCTCAAAACAGGTTAAAACGCTGGTGCGCGCTGTTTAAAGATAGGAGAGTGTGGGGAAAGTGAGCGGTTTACGCAAACAAAGCGAACATCTGTACTCTTCCTACTTAAAATGTGTGCATTAAGCGGCTTTCTCGGCGCGATTACATAACTAAACTCGCTTAAACAACCAAACGGCACCGATCTAACAGATACATGAGAGCAGAGAAAGAAAGTGGGCAGCAAAAGGACATTTGGAGTTGGCTTACACCTCCATCTCCCCTCAGAGGACACCAACCCTCACCAAACAAACAACACTTGGTAAACAGCATGCGACCTGCGTAAAAACACAACATTTGGAGAGCTCGCTTTGCGCGAGAAGCTTTAAAAGCAACGTGAGCTTTTTTGGGGCAAATGATTGTAAAGATTTTGGCACGTACCCCCAAATCCAGGTCGGAGCCTGTTGTCGTATCCATCCAGAAGTCGGTCCAGAATGCGTGTGAAATTTTCCGGGTATAATTTCTCATCCTTTCTGATCTGTCCAGATATTCTCTTTATGCTAAAAACAACACATAGCAAACTGAAGCATTTTAACATTGGGCACACATGAAATAAACGCCTATTTTTCGTATCAATCAACAGCACAAACAGTTCAAAGACGCCTGGGTTTGTCGTTTGTAACCTCGAGGCGTAAAGATGCCATGCGTAACGCTCACATCCAGTTGGAACTCACCAAGCCGCCACACACAGAAAGTAGAGGAGAGTGGAAATAGAAGTGGGGTACATCGCAGTCACCATCTCCTTCTTGGCAGAAACCATGTTTACATGCCATTCTTTAAGCCTTCTTCACATTTCCCTTCGCCAAACGTCCCGAGGAAAGATCGAGGAAACGTGCGGCAGCGCGCAAGACGCGCTTCACCATCACCCGCAAAGCCGTGCCAGCGAAGCATCCAAATCCAGAACTCGCTCTGCGCCCGATGGATCGCCTACATCCAAACCCCAATCTCAGTGGTTAAGAGAAGCATATGGTGAAGCATCCTGTGGAATCGTGCGTCTCGCTGTGAGGAGGTTAGAGGAGAGAGAGGAGGACGCGCTGGGTTCCTACACACTTGCCTCAGTGCCAAAACTGGGACGTGCGTCCGACGCGCAACGCACTCACGAGCGCACTTAAGAGAAGTCTGCCTGCCAACGTTTGTGCAAGATTACTTTGGTGATGTAGTGGCGGCATTGCGCATGAACTCACTTTACGCAGCAATTATCATGTCCGATCTTGCCCGTGGTAAACTTTGACTTTGGGGGACGGGTGTTAATTGATCTTGGCAACTAAAAGGTGCAAATCTGAATTCTGGCGTTCTTGGATTATAATTAAACCCGTTTGCATTACAAGATTAACAGCTCCTGCTCTCTGGAAAAAGATCAAACTTATCAGGGCTTGCAAATATTACAGCATATTAAAATGGGTCAGTGTTTGTCGCAACGTTACACACATGCTCGCGCACAATCCGAGGTACAGTCACACTGTACAGGAAGTAGGACAAACCACACGCAGCTCCTGTACACCTGGGACGGGACAAAGTCTTCGATGTAGTATGCGTGCGTGTGTGTGCGTGCGTGCTGTCCTGCGAAAAACATTCTTGGTTTCCATTCTGGTCCCACATTCAATGGTAACCGTGAAAAGAAAAGCTAATTAACTCTTGTCCAATTTTTTTTTATAGCAATCATACCCAGCGATCCTAATCAGCACAAGCTGACATACACACTGCACAGTGCATAATAACTCCAGTCTGTCACCTCACAGACTATACAAAGCATCAGATTCGAACTGATCCAGGATCAGCTGCTGTGCCGTATTTAGTTGGCTATAAAAAGCAAAACCTTATCTTCAATCAGCACTCTTGCTCTGGTTTATAGCGTATGATCTGTGGGCAGCTGGTGGCGTATTCACAGGCCTTATTCATAGGTTGTTCGCCTGCGAGAAAAGCATATAATAAACATAATGAGCTAGAGGTGGCACTCTAGTGTAACATCAAATTATGTGGTAAAATAATGAAGACTAAAGAATTCAATTAGCCCTCCATGTGTTTTTGGGTGAAGAAACCAGCTAGGAGTTTGCAATTAAAATGGTCATCTTTATTAGTAATTAGAGAGAGATGTTTAAATTCGCTACACTTTATAGTTTCATGTCATAATGTTTTTTTTTTTTTTTTTTTCTACAGTGATTAAGATTTGAAAAGAATGAGACTTTGGAGTCTTGTCCTAATTTTGATTTAAAATAAGGCAGCATAATCTATTCTCTTCTCTTCAGCATGAAGCAGTGTCTGCACACAACAGAAAATCAAACAGTGAAATCGGCCAAAGAACTTCTAATTAACTGCAATTTTTGCATTGTTCATCAGCGCACATTGTTCTGAAGGTATTATAAATATTTTTATAATCTTTCATTAAAACATAAAAGCTTTCTCCACTTTTAAAATGATTTTTCTGTTCTGCTGATGTAACCAAGGCTGCATGTTTAAGGGAAAATAATATTAATAATATTATTAAAATCCAAAAAAAAAAAAACATTGGATGAAATCAAGTCCTAATTTTTTACATTACGGAACTTAAATTATAATGTATAACATTTAAATGTGAATAAATTTGGTCAACAAATGACAGAGAGTGTTCTGGAAACCTGTTTGAAAACAGTAATTTTTTAATGCAATTCCATTAGGTGCAACTAGATGGACAGAAATTACACACTTCGCCTTCAAAAATAAAGCTAACGTGCATAATTGTGTTGAAATAGGATCAGACATGTTATAGGCTACCTTTGCCGAAGACCTAGCCATTTAAGTCAGTTCATCAAACTGCCCACCTGCACTGTAAAATCTTGTTGAGCACACCTCAAGTATTCTCAGCCACCTGGCAATTGACATTAATGTGATTTGAACTGATTTGGTAAGAATGTATCTGCTAGTACATACAACTTGACTAGTTTAAAGGTGGTTTATTATGATTTAAAATTTTTTAACTTTAGTTAGCGTGTAATGTTGCTGTTAGAGCATAAACAACCGTTTTGATGAGAACGGAAACAGCGGTGTATTAAGGTAAAATATGTGCAGGCTCTCATTTTTAAAGTTATGTTACATGCTGTTCACACGTTGGCAATAAAAAGTGATTAATACTTGAAAATTATTTCATAAATCCCCTTTAAAATTTTCATTTTGTCCATAGAAAGAAGAAGCTAACTTAACCCTCTGGTATTGTTCATTTGGGAGTCACACATGTTGTCGCTGTCAAAAGGGACCGGACACCTGAAATGTAGCTTTTTTTTTATTTTCAGTGAAATCAATGTAATATATTTTTGTTCGATAATTATAAATAAAAAAAACATATTTTTTATTTTGTATTTTGAGAGAATTTCATGATACTATTTAATATTCATGCAATTATTTTGATAGATTTTTCCCAATGAAAATAATACAAACATTTTTTTCTAATATTTTTCTATTACTTTTCAATTATGGCTGTATTTCATGTTAAAATAGAGACAATGCCTTTAAAATCCAACTTTTGAAGGCAGATTAGTTCCATCTGGTGGGAGTAAAAAAAGAAAAACATCTACAATGCCATGGTTTAGCCACTAGATTCCTATAGAGCTCTATATAAAAGGCTTATAAATTATCTAGTTGTTTTTAGACACAAATACTTTTATTTTTTTTTTAAGTTGTGGATTTATATTTATATTTAGACATTCTTAAAGACAACTTTTTGTAAAGGTTTAGATTCCCCTTCAGGAACTCGAGCTGCGTCGAAATGCTACGGGAAGGCCTCCAGCGTGACCATGCTCCTTATCACATGTGTAATCAGTCCAATAGATGGGCGAGACGTCACGGGCGGGGTGACCTAGCGACCAGGAAGCATAAAAGCACGTGCGGTGAAACCGGCGTCAGCTTTCTGTCATTCAGCAAGCGCTCTGTGTGTGTCAGTCTTATTTGGTGTTGTCTGTACATTATCACTCTTTATTTTACCAATACGAGTGTAGACAAACATACGGCGAGAGCGGGCAGCATCTCAGACTGTGTGTTCTTCACTGCCCGCGCTACATTTCGGGTGGGGATACACACAGTTTGTGTGTTGTCTGCTTGGGAGCGAAGCACGCAGAGTCAACTCTCTTGCGAGCGTTTGTCACTGCGTATGCTTGCTCTCCGAGGGCTCTCTTTGAGGAGGGAGTCTTCACCAGCGTTTCTCGCGGCGCCGGCCCCGCTTTCGGCGAGGCAGAGCGGCGGCTGTGCTCGTGGGCTTCGCATATGGATCCGGTGGAGGGAATGTAGACGGGCGAGTCCCTATCTTCTTCCTCACCTACCAGATCCAGCACCCGCTCTCGGGGTTCGGAAGCCCGCGCTGCGGTTCTTTCCCCCCTGTAAGAGGGCTCGACGCTCCGCCTGTCTTCCTCCGAGGAGGTTGATGAGGGCGTCGATGAGCTCGCCAGTTGCACAAGCATCAGTTACACAAGCATATTATGCCTAATATTATAATGAGCAGCTTTACTGTGGAACGGAGCTGTTTTACAGTCGCACAAGCATTATGTTTATACTATTATAAGTAGCAGTTACTGGGGAGTGGAGCTCACGCAGTCAGCTCTCGGAAATAAGGGGCTGATTGTGTTTCTCCCCGCTGAACGCTCCGCTCCCGCTGGGCACGCTCCGAGGAGTGTGTCCGTATTTGCGAGCTCGCGGTTCGGTCCCGCTATTGCTGAGGCACGGCGGCGATTCAGATCGCGGGGATCGCACGTGGATCTAGCGGATGGGTTGGAGACGGCTCGCCCTTTCTCCGCCTGCACTCCCTAGATCCAGCGCTCTCTCTCTCGAGGCTCGGAAGCCCGCGCTGCGGTTTCTTCCCCCTCTGAGCGAGAGCT
>NW_015649240.1:688079-714946 GCF_001515625.1 Sinocyclocheilus rhinocerous | reverse complement strand
AGGAATAAAATGAAGTATTTATCGAACTATGAGAAGTTAGATATACAGGGGCTCTTGGGATAAAAATTTCTCGAGTAAGAGCACGTGCCATGGTGGTCAGCAGGGGCTGCTGGGTGGGAGCAGCCCCAACCTACCGTGTTCCAGCTCCTCATTCTGGGGGCGTCACTTCTCCTACTCCGCAGAGTCTAGAGTCACAGTGGCGCTCCCACCCGGAAACGTAGCGGTGCTAAGAGGCTTGCGACCGGAGGTCTCTAGTGCAGCTAGTACGGCCGTCCCCTGCCGGTTCACCTCTTCAGGGCACCGAGCTAGCCGCTCTAAGTGCACCAGAGGCCAGTTTTGTTAAGACTGGTTCCCTTAGTATGTCACCTGGCGGTGTGGGAGCCCGTGCCAAGCGTGCCTCCTTGGGTCCTGCCCTGAGCAGGCTCTGGTTCTATCAGTCGAGCCTTCCTTGCAGATGACGCGGGTCTGAGGACCGTCATTTTTAGAGAAGACTTCAGCTTTGAGGGTCCTGATGCTATGGCTCAGGACCTTGGAGGGCAGGCCCAGTAGTTACTCTTTTGAGGAAGGAGGCCATCGAGGTGGTCCCTCCTCACGTAGCAGAGTCCGGGTTCTACAGTCGGTACTTCACCGTTCCGAGGAAGGATGGAGGGTGGCGTCCTATTTTAGATCTGCGTCATTTGAACGCTCAGTCAGGCGATTGAAGTTCAGCACGCTCGCACTCAAACAAGTCGTTTCAGATCAAGTCCGAGGACTGGTTTGGCACGATCGATCTAAAAGATGCACATGTCTCCATCCTTCCTCATCACAGGAAGTTCCTGAGGTTTTGCTTTTGGGGGCAAAAGCTTACCAACACCGAGTTCTTCCTTTGGCCTTGCACTCTCACACTCACTGTCAAGCAGTTCCAGACTGCTGGGTCTGATTGCAGCCGCGTCCAACGTGGTTACTTTTGGCCTGCTGTACATGAGACCCCTACAGTGGTGGCTTAAGACCAAGGGGTTCTCCCCGAGGGGAAACCCGCTTTGCATGCTCAAGGTTACGCGGCGGTGCCTACGTGCCTTAGACATGTGAAGGAAACCTTGGTTCTTATCTCAGCGCCTGGTGCTGGGAGCTCTTGGTCACCGCATATGCTAGCGATGGATGCATCTCTCACCGGTTGGGAGCGGTCATGAGTGGCCACTCGGCCCGTGGCCTGTAGAGCGGCCGCCATCTCACGTGGCGCATGGAAAAGAGAGAAAGACGGAGAGAGGAGAGGTCCCTTTTACGGCATGTTCTCCGAGCTCTTATGGAAGGACTGGCAAATTAAACTAATGACTCAGAACTGTGACTCAAACTGTCTGGTAATCAAATCCTATCCACAGAAAACCACTTGACTTGAGCAAACATACGCACGCAGACGCTCACACAAAACATGCCACATTTTCTTATGATCACCATTGCTCCTGACAAATCCCTGTATTATTGTGCTGAAAAAAGCCTATCCGCTGCCCACAATCGTTCTCCCACACTACACGCAATCTTTAACAGCCACGCTCCAGCGTTTCACAGCTTTACAGCTGTCCTGCTCGCATTTCAGATATCCTATCGCAACCTCCATTCTCATTTGTCTGCTCACGGTGTGGCATCCGTCACTGTGTTATCGGTTTGTCCAGCTCGTTTTGTAAGATCCGTGGTGTTTCGCGCTCTGGCTGTTGGCAGACGTTTTTCTAAAGCCACTTTGTGTTTTAACATGTTTTACTGCAGTGGTTCTCAACTGGTGGGTTGTGACCCAAAAACAGGCCGCTGGTCTGTTATGATAAAGTGGTTGAGAGCAGGGAAAAAAAACTATGCTAAATGTAAATCATAAATGCAACTAACCACATAACACAGCCCTGCATCTCGATTCTGCTGATTTGCAAAAATATTACCTAATCTGGTGATGCTGAGTTAAAAAATAGCAATAAAAACTTTCCATCATGTATTTTTTTTTTTTTTACAAAATAAGAATGATGCAGTAAAATGTAAAAAATGCACCCTTTAACTTACAATCTACAAAAGAAAATGTGGAAAAAGTGGAAATCAGAATTAGGCATGTGTTCAGAATCATACATGTAAAAATTGGCTGAAAAAAAAATAGTTGGAATCTGGCTCAGAAGAAGATAGAAATCATAGTCTTTGTGGCAGATTTTCTGGTGATTAAGGGATAATACAGTGGTTGCAAATGGTTGTTGCATCAAAAGCATTATATTTTGGAATCAGCAGCCCAAAACTAGTAAGGAACAAGTATTGGATTTCATTCAGCAAATATGTTGCAGAACGGTGTAATCTTGCATATTAGGTTCAACGATACCTGGATAAAGCTGTCTGTGAGCATTCACATTCATCTCAGTGGAGTTAGCGCAGGAGCCCAGGAAGTATGTGGCATCTTTGTTCATGGGCCCTCAGTTCCCTAGTACGACATGGATTGACTGATGACACCATAAGAACACCAAAACCCTCGTTGGCGACTATCCTACGATGTCAAAAACAGCAGACAGTGAGAAATATAAATCTATTTCACACTTTTAAGAGCCTCCAAAAACAACTGGTAAAGCATCTACTATAATATGATCAAATATCTGTTGCTTGGAAGAAAATACATGGCAATTTGAACGACCATCAATGGTAAAAGATGCTCTTGCCAGATGGTACAGTTATGGTATCTACCAGAAGGGGCTATCAAGGCCATGCTAACCAGCCTAATCTTATAAATAGCAAGCCTATCAAGTTTTAAAAGGCAGTAGAAAATGCTTCCCGTATGTTTTGTTGTTGACGTCAATGGCTGCATGTCCAATCAAACTCTACAGTATTTTGGCACAGATTGATCTGAGAGTTAGAAGCAGCCAAACTAGGCAGATGCCAATAAGGACAGGTTGTGTGACATGCCCTCATCCTTGAAAACCATGAATAAAACTACACAAGGTACAAAAATACAAACCAGACCGTATTAAAAATAGATCACAACAAGGATAAACATGGTTTGTGTCAAGCACACCCTCTTTTGTGTAGCGAATTGCTGGCTGCCAAGACCATGAAACCATTGAAATTCAAGACACATTTAGGAAGCAAAATCATCAACTGTCAATTGATTTTAAGGACATTTTTGTTTACTTTTGTATTCTAAGTAGGGTGACCATACGTGCCATTTTCCCAGGACGCGTCCTGGCCAGGATTTCTATATTGCCTAAAATATCTAGGTTTTGGCTTTGTTTGCGTGTGCAGACCGATCGGTGTATGACATCAAAGTACCATACAGACGGTTATGCTTTCGAAACGCTCTCGAGGTACTTTGATGTCAAACACTGATCGGTCTGAGCCGCACTGCTTTTAAGTCGAACACACCTAATATGTACGCGTAATTGCATCGCTTTGACCGTAGATCCCACCTTCTCACACGCCATGATTGGTCCATTATGTACAATGCTTGCATGTTATTGGTCAAACTACTTTTCGATCATTACCTTCAGCAAGGATGAAAACAGGAAACCAAAGCCAAAACAAATCCTGGCCAGGGCGCATCCTGGGAAAATGGCACGTATGGTCACCCTAATTCTAAGTAATTTTGGTACTGTGTTGGTCTCCACATCTGGGTCCTGAAGCAAAACTGGTTGAGAGCCACTGTTGTATTCTGAATTTCTCCATAACATCTCAAAGGTGAGATTGTGGACACACTGCATCAACAATCTGTTATCTGGCCTCAGGCAAAGATCGAGCAGCAGGACAATATGCTCAGCTGAAACCTGTAAAACAATTCTCTGAATATATATTTTAAAAAAAAGCACAAAATGCAGGCATTGCCCTGTATGTTGTTTTAAGGTTATTTCTGATGGGTGATGTTGCTCCATTGGTGTTCAGCGCCATTTTCTCGGCTCAGCAAAAGCCCCAGAAAAGTGCTGGGGCTACATCTGCTGCTGTTGGTGGGGGGTGGTGTCGCCATGGCGATGGCTGAGGAAGTGATGCAGGAGCCAACAGAGAAATATTTTCCATAAGGGTGAAGGAATGGAAAAAAGTATTTTTTGGCCACACAGGGAACAATTAAGGAAAAGACATATCCACACACTGAAGGGCATCGAAAACACCGCCCACCTAAAATGAAGCATGATAGATATTAGTAACCTTCAGAGAGAGACACCCTCAAAACCCAAAAGTCTTACCAAGTTCTGCCTATATAACAATTAGGGCTGTTTATAGAGTAAAATAGCTAATTAAAGGAATATGATTCTTTGCAGTTAAGGTGACTAAATTCACATTTTAAATATAGATGATTATTTCCACATTTAAATATTGGTGTTTCAACGTCTGCCACTTTTTAGAAGATAATATAAGGACAATATTTTCGAAGGTAATATACTGTAAAAGTCTCATTAAAGTTGTCTTTGGAGTTTTTTTATAATTTCTTTTTATCAATTTCTTTATATCTATTTTTATTTTATCGTTTTATGGTTGTCTCAGACTTTCAGTTTTAAAACATAAAATTACTGCAAAATTAAAAGAGTTTACATTCATTGTATGAAAAAAATGTTCAAAAAGAATAAGAAGATACACATACTCATGTCTGGTTTACTATCCTTGTGGGGACTTTCCCTAGCTGTAATGGTTTTTCTACAGTACAAATCGTATATTCTATCGCCCTACACCAGTGGTTCTCAAACCTCTACATGAAGTACCCCCAGCACTGCACATTTTGTATGTCTCCCTAATCAGACACACCCAATTTAGTTCTTGCAGTCTCTACTAACGAGCTGATGAGTGGAATCAGGTGTGTTAGATAAGGGAGACACACAAAAGGTGCAGGGCAGGGGGGCCTCCAGGACAGGTTTGGGAACCACTGCCCTACACCAACACTATACAGTACACCTAAACCTACCCCTCACAGAAAACTTTCTGCATTTTTACATTATCAAAAAAAAACATTCTGTATGATTTATAAGCTTGTTTCCCTATGGGAACCTCTTATATTCCCTATGGGAATTTAGGTAACCCGGTGACATGAGTCCCCATGAGTCGGTGTGTATTGGTTTAAGTCCCCACCGGGATAGAAAAATATGTGTGCGTGCACAGACACACACACGCACGCACGCACACACACACACACACACACACACACACACACATATAACATTATATGTCTTCACTATCACTATATGTGTGTGTGTGTGTGCATATACTGTATATATATATATATATATATATATATATATATATAGATAGTGAAGGCATTTATAATGTTTGAATTTTATATTTATCAAATAATTAATAGAAGACATTGATAATAAGAAATGTTTCTTGAGCAACAAATCAATATTAGAATGATTTCTGAAGGATCATGTGACACTGAAGACTGGAGTAATGCTGAAAATTCACCTTTGCATCACAGAAATAAATTACATTTTAAAATATATCCAAATAGAAAAGAGTAATTTTAGATTGTAAGAATATTTTTTCAATATTACACTTTTTACTGTATTTTTGATCAAATAAATGCAGCCTAAGTAAACATTAAGACTTTCAAAAACAACAACAAAAAATCTTTTTGACCCTAAAATTTAGAATGATAGTGTATAAATATGTGTTAAAAAAACATTACATAATCTCATTAAATCGTACATTACCTTCATCAGTCCTAATAACAATAAAAAAAAAAAAAAATAAATAAAATAAGACCCATATGTCTGTGCATACTTATACATACTTGCCTAAGTTTACATTTTCTCCTATACAGTGACTTATGCCCAGTGTGTGTAATTTTAAAACAGAATAGATGGTACTGTGTGTGCGTGATGTGGTTTCAGACCCAGATAGATCTTAGACTGTGAACCCTGGGGATCTAAGTGGTCTATATGGTTATAAAAGCAACCCTACAGCATCAATTACACTGATGAAACTCATTAGGGGTGTTGATTCCCCTCACAGGAACCTCAGGAAAAGAGTGCAGCGCATTTTTGAAGGGTAATAAGAGAAAAAACGGCGTGGAAGACATGGATATAAAACCAGAGGGAGGGGTGCTTAAATATGTCACCTAATTAAAAAGAGTTGCTCAGAAATCAAGCTACAGTGGTATTGTGCTGCATGAGTGTGTGGAGATTACTGGATGACTTACAACAAAACTGTGAAGCCTGCAAGACTAAATATTTAATTCCGTTTTTAAAAAAAGAAGAGGAGAGAGTGTCAAACAAAAAGTCAAAGAGGACGAATTCTTATCTAGAGTTACGTTGCTTTGTTTTTTACAGTTTAAACAATTAACTCTGATCAGCTGCCTCAGGACAAGGCTGAAATGGACCCACTTGGCACCTGTACATCCCTGCGGGCGCATTAAAGCGGTAGTGATGAAGCTCTTTTGTTTTGTTTTTGAAGAAATGTAGCATTACATCACTTCTCACCAGTGGATCCTCTGCACTGAATGGGTGCCGTCAGAATGAGTCCAAACAGCTGATAAAAACGTCAAAATAATCCACGCGACTCCAGCCCATCAATTAACATCTTGTGAAGTGAAAAGCTGTGTGTTTGTTAAAAATCAAATCCATCAATAAGGCATTTTAATTTTAATCCATTGCTTCTGACCAAAACACCAGACAATAATCCATTACAATGCTTCCTCCAGTTAAAAAGTCCATCCCATCATCCTCTCACATCAAAATCCACCAACATATTTAATAACTGTTTTGGACTGTTTTTGTTTGTAAACATACAGAATGTTTTGTTGTGATCAGTGCTTGATCTGTGAATATTTATCTTCTGATTCAGACAACATGACTTTTTCACCGGAGAAAGCAATGTTATGGATAGAGGACTCATATTTTAGCCGGAAGCAATGGTTTGAAGTTAAAAACATCCTAATTGAAAAGGAGGAAGCGGGAATGTTTGTATTAAGGCCAAACACACTATGTGTACTGTAAATCACTGGATCACACAGCAATCCAGCAAATCCATATAGTCACCAGGCCAGACACGCGACCGGATAACCTGCGCTAAAGTTAACAGACATATTTAAAACAGCTTCCACAGTGAGTTTAGATTCATCTGAACTTTAATCTGAACTGTAGCTTTGCTTTTTCTTTTCTCTATTAGAAATTCAAACTTAACTTGTTTTGTGCTCAATACGCAGATCCACAAACAGCTGCGAGTAATTGTAAAAATGTGTTTTTTCAAAACTCTGTTTCCTTTATTGCTTGCTGATTTGTGGGGCAATTTTCAATGCAGTAGATTTGAGTGTTGACACGCATGATGCATGAGGAAGTGCAATGTTGCTCCGCTCTGCATCGCTAAAAAGATGCTTTAGTCTCTGTGGGAAAAAGGGGAAATGAAAATAGGAAACGTGTTAGTAACTGCATTATCAGGAGGCTCAGAAATCAACACTCATTCATCAGTGTCCCTATGGAAACAAAGTGTCATACATTGTAAAACATGATAGGAAGGCATTGTAAATTTATAATAAAATGTGCTTTTTAAAATGGTGTGCGTAAGTACAGTAGCTGACATTCAAATGTTGAGTATATGAATACAGACTAAAGAACATACAGTGAGGTTCAAAGGTTCACACTGAAAATCTAGAACTGCAAATCTCATTTTAAGCCGGGGAAAAAGCACAAGAGGCTATTTAAAACATTCTCAAATCATGCTGGAAAACATGATCGTCAAGCTTTGTTACGTCAGCTTGAGTGCTGCTGTCATCAAAGTAAAAGGGGGACATAAGGAAAGTCTTCTGTTCAATTAAATAAATGTTCATCAATTGTTATGCTGATAAAATAATTTTTAATGATAAAATAAATGAAGAATAGAAGCATTTTTTCAAGTGGAGTTTTTTAACCTCACTGTATGTGCTTTATATGAAATCAATATGTTATATTTTAAATAAAATAGTAAAAAATCTAAGCAAATGAACTCAAAATAATGACAGAGACAGGAAACAAAGAACAAATAAGATAAAAAAACAATCAAAGCAATAAAAAAATTAAATGTGTATCTACCATAATTTTAAAAGCTGATGTCAAACTGACTAAACATTTTTTCAAAACAAACACCTTCCTGTGTCAGGTGGCTTTATCCTCACACCTGCTGAGATCCCAACAATTGGTTCTTCCAGCATTCTAGGGCTGTGGAAAATCATTGTAATTTCTGAGTGAGGAATAAGTGTTCATTTACAGCACTGTGCAGCCCACTGACCAGATCTCTCATTACAAAAAGCGAGCGATTAGGAAGTTCACCCGCAGGGGACTGAAGCAGAACACATTCACAGAGAGGAAGCAGTAGGCTTTCAAATGAGCCTGCAGTAGCAAAGAAGAACCTGCATTAGTTAACGACAGCACACAATATTGTACCACTACAACCATGAATCACACAGAAAAAATATTTTCACCCCTTAAAAAACAAGTACTATGATCTTATCAGATGGTAAAACTATAGTACTACATTATATACCATGATATTGAATGATTACCATAATCATGTGCCATGGTATGTACATGGTACATCAGTTTTGGGACTACACATCTGATACCATTTACAAAAAAAAAAAAATTTTTTTTTTCTAAAATAAATACATAAATTCCATATTTATGTACCATAGCATTTACCATAAATCAAAGAATACCATGGTTACATATACAAAAAATATGGTAATGTTTTATCATATGAGGTACCATATCTAGAGAAAAAAACAACGTTTTGACAGTGAGGGAAAAATAAGAAAAAGGATTGTAACATTTGTCAAGTGTATTGTGTAGGAACTCAACAGCAGAAGTTAGTCTACACTGTCTTGCAGATATCTCTTTAAAAATCAACCCTGGACTATCCTGCATTGACAATCACTCCGGTCGGGACACTGGTCCCCTTTACCAGCTCCTCTTCATTCAGGATCCTGAAGTATAAATAGGAGCTCCAGAAATAAGCATCATTTCTCCCTGGGAGCTCTCCGGAGATGGACTCATGGATGGCCACGTTCCCAACCAGCCGCTCAAATTTCCAAAAAGGCCACACACACACACACACACACACACACACAATCCCGAGAAGTATGTGATTTGGAATCTGCCATCTTTCCTCACATAACCTCAACATTCCAAAAAAACCACACACACACACACACACACACACACACACACACACACACACACTAAAACCTATAAAAGAGAGAGAAAAATAAATTCAAACAAAATAAGCAATTAGATTGAATTGAGAGCAAATGGAGACATTTGGTGAAGTCCTGTGGATGATTGTGAATCTTGGAATATTATATACAGTACATTAAAATAAATGTTGAAATGTAATTTGCCTTCATGATTATAGTTTTTAAATAAATCTTTAAACATTACTGGACATGAAACACCCAAAATTCACTTATAAATGTAGTTTAAAAAACACACAACATGTTTATCCGGTTCATTGTATAGTCCGGTGTTCATTTTATAAAATTATGGTTGAATGGAGTCACTGGCAGATTTTAACTTTGTTTATAAATTAACTGTTTAAATGAGTGCTTCTGGGGCATAAATAGTTGCTGTATTTATGAAAACGAGCAACGAAGCGATGCATCAGCTACCAATAGAAGCATATAAAGCTATGATGCTGTTTATATATTTTGTCAGAGTTAGATATTTGAAAAAGAAAAATCGATCACGACCACATGATACCGCCAATCATAGGGCGCCATCTTTGGGGCAACGATTTATCAAGCGAATTAAACATTAAAGTATATTATGTCCAAAAAATTGTGCCTCTCGTGATTCTGCCACAAACCCCAAATGCAACATCGCTAATACTGTAAGTCCTTCTCTGACGACGAAGATTACCGTACTGACCTGAGAACGACAGTGAAAACAGTTCAACGATCCAAATTGTGTCAGGGTATCTGCAGGATTTTAAAAATCAAATGTAATACTTTTTAAGACCTTTACAAATAAAATTAATATCATATGAGCGGGGTTAGAGCAGTGTCTATGGTAACATATTAAACTGTAAAATGACTGTAAAAAACATGATTTAGAGTTTATATTCGGTTTTCATAAAAACAATAAATACATATAAAAATATAAAAATCATTATAAAATGATAAACTGCACTTTTTGACGAAAACATTCCAGGATTTTTCTCCATATAATGGACTTCAATGGTGGTCAACGGCAGGCGTGCCGTTGACACGGGGGACGGGGGTGTCATGACCCCCGCAGTTTTGAAAAGACAGCAATCAACCCCCGCACTTTTGATAAGGGAAAATTATGGCATTATTTTACTGAAAAATGTTGAGAGCACACTGTTGTAGCGCGAAAGTACATTAATATGATGCGCAAGTGCGAATCTCTCCGCTCGCACGAGGATTTTCTTTGCTCTCGCACTAAACCGGATGCGCGCTCTCAGATATACGCTGCTCTCGCCCAGAGAGTGTGTCCGTTGCAATCGCGAATCTCTCCTCTCGCTCAAAGTGTGCACGCTTAAACTGAGTCCTGTGCACTCGCAAATCTCTCCGTGGTCTTGCGATAGAAATTAATTATTTTCGCACCTGGACTAAACGTTGTCAAAAGTTATCAACCAATCAGACTGACCGATGAAAATGCTAATTGGCTGAGAGGGAACTGCACCTGGAATTCTTTTGACAATCAAAGATGGATCTTTAATTTCGTTACAATTTAATAATATTTAGCAATATTAATCAAATGTATATTAGCGATTTATCTAAAAACAACGTATCATAGACTACATGGCTCTTAAGACACACTACAGTTTAATGTTCTGAAGAGTATGTGTGGCAGTCAGTCACCGCACCGGTGTGGATATTTACTGTACTTCACAATCACAGAATCTAGCCTACGTCTTGGAATATGACCCAAATAAGAATTTTCACCATATATTGCCATCTGAGTCTGCTTTTGTGATATATTTCCTTCTTTCTTTACTGCAAGATGTCTGCTCTGTGTAGATGCACTTAAATCTGCACTAACGATGCGTTCCTGTCACGTATCACACATGCGCACTTCAATAAACCGACAGAAAGCGGGTTATTTCGTTTACATGCCACGCAAAATCGGAGTAAGAGGCAAAAAACTACCTGTGTCGACCGGTTTATGCTTACGCCGTTTATGACCTTACTCCGATAAAAGAAAACAGGTTATTTTTTGTTTACATGGTTTACATAACCACGTGCGTTTTCGGCTTATTAAGCAATCGGCTTAAAAACATGCATGTAAACGTGCTCATTTACATGTTTAAAGGGAACTAAATTAAAAGTTACATTAATGCTCCCAAAATTATTATTAAACGCTTACATTTCTCAGGGGGACCATGACCCCGAACCCCGAAGTAAAAAAAGGGTACTTTGATGTATATTTTTGTTTATATCTATTTATGTTCATGCCTATTTATGAATATATACAATACTTTGCACATCTTTCCAGTTTTACTGTTAATGTAGATCTGATTTGTTGGGGGTGGGAAGCATATAGGCTAATCTAATTTATTGTATTTTTCAGTTAATTGTGCAGGCCTATAATATACTACAGTACAGTATGTCCAGGGCTGTGACTCTCAATTATCATCTCTATTTGCAAGAACATTCAGTATGTGTTCACATATCACTTCAGCCCTTTTTAGAGCGACAATTCCTGTCTATTCAAAGCTTTTTGTCATCAGACTTTCACCCCATCCAAAACAAAAAAACGCTGAAGTGAGCAATAGATTTATTGTTTCACTGAGCTGGACAAGCTGAAATGATTTCAATGAATGTTGCCTGCTTGAAATGCTCACTTGTTTTATGCTGTCCCCGCAGGGCGTATGCAGCAATAAAAACACACATCAAGGAAAGAAAGCGGTTTGCTTTCTGTTCGTTCCCAAATTAAAAGAGAATTGAGTATGATTGGGGACAGTCATGCAAAAACAACCTGCCAAACAGATGTGATGACGCCTCTCGCTCTGATAATGGCTCTGAAACCGCAAAACAGTTTATTCTAATGGAGCCATAATAGGGTTTGATATATGTGAAGAAAGAATGTTTACACTGACGTCACATCATATTGATCTCACTTCATAAACACACATGCATGCAACAAAAGTTGGGTTTGGGGGTGCCATTGTTTGAGCATATAACTAATAAATGACTTTATCACTGTTTTTGTGGATAGAATATGGTAGTTGCAACTAAATTAATATATCATTCTAGTGAGTCTACCCTTCTCGCTCTGCGTCATAAACTTTGCCGTTGTCATGACAATCAGTTCATGTCTTTTCCAAACTTGTTGTACATACTGTAGTTTTACATAATTGTGATTTCTTTGTAAGTACATTTACGCCGCCTCTGTGCACTAAAAAGTCTGTGTAAAACTGCATTTTGATGTAAATATGGTGCCAAATTAACATGCAATTATGGTCAAATGCTAGTAAAATTTGACTTTGGCTAGATAAATACATTTATTGGCAATTTGTCTGGTAATTTTATTAGAAACCTCAATGAAAAAATTATGTAGATTTTTTTTATTTAGAAATTACTAGTAAAGTTCACAAAACAATTTCAATAATTTTATAGAAATGGCAAGTAACACATTAAATTAAATGTGAAATGTAAAATTTTTGTAAAACGTACTCCAAAATTCTTTGTTTTATTTACAACCTCATTTAAAAAAATTTTTTTTTTATAGTGTATTAGAATTTTTATATATTTTTAGAATAAAAGGTTTAAGGGCCTTCACTTTTTTGTTTCAGTTTATACATGAGCAGATCTAATCCCATGTATACAGTTCCATAATTCCATCATTTAATTATTCCATAATTTCTGTATAAATTAATTAATTTGGGGCCCAGTATGTATATGCTTGTGACTAGAAAGATTTATACACATGCATGTACAGTAAACCTCTAAACCTGCATGCATGTTAACACAGACATATTTAGCTGTGTTATTTTCTTGTCGTTTCCACTAGCTGCTGCTTTCCTAATAAATGAGATACAAATGCATTTTATTGTTGCTTAGAAACTCCTTGAAAGAACAGGAACAACTTTCATTTGATAATTACAAAGGAAAAGGCAAAAGCATCTCAGTCATTAAGAGCCGAAATGGAGGGTCTTTGGACTTCCTGACTCGCTGCTAGTATGTTTGATTTAATAAATGACGACGATCTTTTATTGTGAATGCTTTAGTTCACAGTTTATGGCAAAAAATAATAAATGTTTTCTCTTTTTTTTGCCCATGGTGTTAGTAACAGGCTAGTGTGATTACACACTAAAAGCCCAGTCCCACCAAGAGCGATGCAGCAAAACAATACCAATTTGTGCTAATTTGTGTCAAAAATGTTCACACAAAGCATGACATGAATTTTCGTCAACCTCTGAGACTACCCGAAAAAATTTGAATATTCAAAGGAAAATGCAATGAAACAAAGTGACAGGAATCACCAACAAAATTTATCAGAGAAAATTTGCATTAAAAATGTCCACATAAACATGACATGAATTTACTTTTAGTCCTTTAGCAAATGCTTTTATCCAAAGTGACTTACAAATCAGGAACAACACAAGCAATTTATCATAAGTGCTTTCGGAAGAAGCGTGCTTTCAGTTGTTTCATTATTTTTCTCTTGAAGGTCATGATGGTCTCAGTGGATCATTTGGAAGCTTGCAGCTTTTCCCACCACGGAGGAACAGAAAGGGTTGGTATCGCTGATAACAAATTGGCATCTGCCTCTGAGAAAAAAAAAAAACTGAATGAAAATAAAATCTGCTGTTTGTTGAGGTTGAGGTTTTATGGACTCTTTTCACATTACCGGGTTTCTCAGAAGCAGAAGTCGTTATTGTTGGATAAACTTCTATAGTCGTAAAACGGACTATAAATATAAACTACAAAAAAATTAAAGTTACAATATACAGTATATATATATATATATATATATATATATATATATATATATATATATATATATATATATATATATATATATATATATATATATATATATATATATATATATATATATATATATATATATATATATATATATATATATATATATATATATATATATATATATATATATATATATAATGTCATTTTACGGACATTTTCCTTAACCCTAAAACACAGCACATTGCAGTGCAAAATTCAAAATAAAACAATAATCAAAGTATAGCATTATACATTTACATAAATAAAAAAAGCAAAATATAAAAAGCTTTCCTCGAGTTACGATGTCAATAACTGTGGAAATGTATTATCACTGTCTGTGAAAAGGGTCCATTTTGTTTGTTATAATTGGAAGGTGTTGATATCAACATTTCAACATCTATCTGGAATGTTGATTATGGACACAAAAGGTTACAAACAAACGGTTATGACTATTTGGTAAATTAATTATTGAATTTACTTTTTGAAACCAAACCATTTTGGTTACGTTGACTTGGTTACACTGAGGGGGAAAAAAAGTTTCAAATTGTTCAAAATATAATCCTTTATTTTCCACAGAAGAAAGAAAGTAGTTCAGGTTTGTAACAACATGAGGGTAAATAAATGATGGTAGATTAACAATTTTTGGGTGTACTCTCCCTTTAAAGTCAACATAAAATCAAAATTGACCTGTTCTTATTGTGAATGACTCATCTGTCCATGTAAAAAAAAAAGGGTGTTTCATAATATAATAAAAAAATAACTCAATTAAACTTTCTCTTCCTCAAACAATTTTACTTTTCAGATAATGTCTCCTATAGGCCACACGGATGGAGAAAGTAACAAGTAATTCAAACTTGAATTAGGTGTGGATTTAAACTTAAATGAAACCCCCACTTTTCTTGATCCAGTCAGATCCGGATATATAAAATAATGTCGCCGCCTCACAATTCACACTGTGACATGGCAAAAGTAAAATAGGTTGCAAATTGTGAACAATGTTTGACTTTAAGTGTGTTTGTTTTTGCTCAGTCAACATAACATGACAGAGCCCCTGCAATCTGAGATTAGATCACGTATCTCTTTCTCTCTGCCTGTCTCACTCTCATTTTCTTTGTCTGTCTGTCTATATCTGTCTGCCTCACTCTCTGACCGGCTGTCCGGCCAGCAGGACCAGATGAGCACTGATAATTACCAACTGGCAGTGTGGGGCAAAGGACACCTTCAGTGCGTGTGAGTGTGTGTTTATGTGTGAACAATGGATTTGGCCGGGGCGACACATGCCCAGAGGCAGCGTAACACAGTCATTGTGTGTTAAGGACGCCCAGGCCGCATCCCAGCTAAATGGGGATGGGCGACAAGGGAGACAACTGCAAAGATGAACGATATGATACAGGGTCAGGTGAGGTAAACACCTCAGTTAAGAGAGCAGGTGTGTGTGTCTGTGATTGAGGCTGCAGCATCTGAACTTAACCTCTAAATCTTTCATGTCAATGTATTTGTTTAAGTACCTCATTTATTGTGCAACCTAAAAACCATGAAAGCTTGTTTTTGCCACAGGTTAAAAAAAAAAAAAAAAGGTAATTGTGACTTTTCATGTTACAATTCAGACTTTTCTCCTCATTTTTATATGAGTTTATATCTCACAATTCTGACTTTTGTCTTGCAATTATAAGTTTATATTTAACAATTCTGATATTTCCCCCTCACAATTCAGATATAAACTCAAAATTGAAAAAAGTCCAAATTGTGAGATGAAAATAGCTCTCAATTCCCTTTTTTTTCCTCTTAATTTCCGTAGCAGAAATGGAAAATAGAAACTTCAACATAACAGAAAACATAACAGCATTAAACACCAACAGGTAAAACAACACTTAATTTAACACATATTCTCCTTATCCAGTCCTATGCAAAGCATGCTGTAAAGTTATCAAGACAATTCCATTAAGTTACTACAACTTGGTTTAATTAAATCAATAATTTATTTATTTATTTATTTTTATCTTGCAACCATGCATTTCATTAAGTTGTAGTAATAGGTCTCATGAATGACTTGAGTGAACCTGAATGTAATAAACTGGGCACATTGCAGCAGAATTGCAAATAACTAATACTTTAAAAAATCTTAATTCTAGACAAAAACTATATACAACAGGATCTCACACTCTATTGTTTCATAACAATATTGGGAGGAACTTTTTTATAATACGAATCTCTCAGCATGCAAAAGTCCCTCAACTATAGGGTCAAGAAAATGCTAGTAAATTTCACAACTATATACAAAGAAATGGCAAGTAACACATTGAATCAAATTTGACATTTTAGAGAAAGACTGCAATGGTATTTTCTTGTAAAACATACTCCAATAATCTTTATTTACTACTTTAATTTGTAGCTGGTTATCATGCATCCATTAGCCCCTGCTGGTATATGCTGTAACTACACTATCTGGCTGCAAGCAACATACTGTATATATCACTAATATTTCATTATATTTCAGTGGATGTCCTGTGGCAGCCCAACAGCTGCGATTGAGATGAATGAGAATGCAAACGGATGGCTTTCTCCAGGTCTCCTTGCACACAACCTGGTTACCGCCTACTGACGCCTTTGCTGGATCAAATGTAGAAATCTTCCAGGTAACCATTTGCATTATGCATTTTGCAGATGCCCTGAACTTGAAGTTGAAGGCGACATACTCTAAATTTAATCTCTAATTTAAACTTCATCTCGTAAACTGCTTGCTCTGATTTGAACATAGCAAATAAGGATTTTATGTTTGCATTATGTTGGGTGTAAGTAATGTTAAGTCTTGTAGAATATCTGCAACCAAATTAGACATATATTCTATAGCCATATATTTACCTGTCAAGCAAAAGCAAAGCAAGCTCAGCATCTGTTTTCAAGCGCTTTGAAACTCTCAGCTCTCTCCAGCGATGAAAAGTGTGTTCACTCTCGTCTTGCTTCTTTTTTGGTCCCATGGCTTTTTTGTTTCTTTATTTTCTGATGTCTTTCTATTCTTTGAAGGACATTTGGCTGTGTAAATAGTTGTTGGCATATTTCCATATCTGGACTGCCCACTGTGAATGAACAAAAATGATTGACAGGCAGAATGTTTTACATTACTATTTTCCACCTTTTCACTGACCTTTAGAATTACACAAGGTGTTTTTTGCTGCTGCACCTATATATTTATGCATATAACCTCTAATATGATTGGCTACGTTATTGCATGTACAGAAAATGATTAAAGGTTTTACCAATTGGAAGTTTTTTTGTTGGGCCCAGTGTATATCATCATAACCTTGATGATGTCTGAATGGTAGAATTTGGTTTGTAAGGGAATACTTGTAATACTTGAAAGGGAAACAGGTAAATTTAGCTCAAAGGGAATTAATTATGATTTTTATAGGGAATTTTGACAGAATAAAGACCTCCTGAAGCGAATCGATGCGTTTTTGTAAGAAAAATATCCATATTTAAAACATTCTAAACTGTAGTCTCTAGCTTCCGCTAACTGTCGTACACGTGTTCACTAGAGAGTGACGTAGGACGTAGGCATAGCGTAAGGTCCAGTGAGAATATGCTAGTCTTGCGAGAACCAAGATTTTGTTTACAGGAGCAAAGGAAGCAAAGTTTCCTTTGTTTAGCAAAGGAAAAACCAGTCTCCTCTTGGCTTATATCGAAATCCTCTGACATTTTTCTTTACAAATTCTCATTTTGTACTTCTTATTTGTGACCGGTGTTTTGTTAGATGTTAGACACTTCTCACCGGAGCTAACGCTACGCCTATGTCCTACGTCATCCGCTGGAACGGCGTTCTATTGTGAGTGGGCATATGACAGTTAGCGGAAGCTAGAGATTATGGTTTATAAAGTTTTAAATATGGATATTTTTCTTACAAAAACGCATTGATTTGCTTCAGGAGGCCTTTATTCACTCCCCGGAGCCGTGTGTGATACATTTTATGATGAACGGACACAGTTTATTGGACTTCGGACTATTGAAAATTAACACCCATTCACTGCCATTATAAAGCTTGGAAGAGCCAGGACATTTTTATTTTTTAAATTTTTTTATATAACTCCGACTGGATTCGTCTGAAAGAAGAAAGTCATATACACCTAGGATGGCTTGAGGGTGAGTAAATCATGGGGATAATTTTCATTTTTGGGTGAACTATCTCTTTAACTCTTGATTTTCCTCATGGATGTGTTGTCTCTTCGAACATTTGACAATCTCCTTCCTGAGTTGGAATTATCAATAAGTGTTCTTTTGTTTTAACGCTGCAAGCTGTTTAAAGCTGCTAGTTAGTTAGACTTGCTGGCGCCCCATGGTATCTGATTCACGGCTTTCCATGCAGTCCGGGGCCTCTTTGTGGAATTTGGCTCTTTGTTTCAACACTGTTTTGATCAAATCTTAAATTGTCTGATTCGCTCTGATATCCTACTACATCAGTTATTTTTTTTAATTGCAAAACAGCAAGAAAAATTCCGGTCACATGAACCTTTTACCATCCCCAAACTGTCTGGAATGGTCCAGATGCATTAACATCCTGCCAATTTGACCTCACGTCTACAACCACGCTCAGCTATAAAAGCAAAAAAAGGCATTTTACAGTGATATATTGGCAGCGGACTCAAATTTCATATGCTTGATGGTGAGTCATTGCTTACAACAGCAAATCAGGTATAAAATAGAAGTAAAAAAGAGGAAGAATGCTTGCTTCCATGAGGAGAGAGGGATCGGCTCCAGTATCTTGTTTGTCCTGGTCTCCAGGGTTTGAACACACTTCAAGTGGGACAGATTTACATGAAGCCTAATGAAATAGGGTGCTATTAGTTATAAAAGCAAAAAAAGGCATTTTACAGTGATATATTGGCAGCGGACTCAAATTTCATATGCTTGATGGTGATTCATTGCTTACAACAGCAAATCAGGCATAAAATAGAAGTAAAAAAGAGGAAGAATGCTTGCTTCCATGAGGAGAGAGGGATCGGCTCCAGTATCCTGTTTGTCCTGGTCTCCACTTGATGGTGAGTCATAGCTTACGACAGCAAATCAGGCATAAAATAGAAATAAAAAAGAGGAAGAAGAATGCTTGCTTCCATGAGGAGAGAGGGATCAGCTCCAGTATCCTGTTTCTCCTGGTCTCCAGGGTTTGAACACACTTCAAGTGGGACAGATTTACATGCTAACTAATGAAATAGGGTGCTATTTTTAAATTGGTATTAAAACCACATATGGGACTGTGAACGTCTGCTTATGAACTTAATGCTTATGTGAACTTACAATCTTATATAAATCAAATAAAAAGGAATATATATATATATATATATATGATCAGGGTTTATTTTTATATTCTTATTTAATATATAAAATATTGAATCATTGTATATTTTATAATAACATAATATTTTATTGTTTTTGTAATTTATATGTAATGTCTTATATATATACTATTTTATACAATTTTAATTATATAATTTTATTACAATAATTTACCATTTTTATTATTATTATTATTATGTCATTTTATGACATTGCCATTTTTATGTCATTCAGAAGGTCACCTCAGCACAGAAATTGTATATTTTATAATAACATAATATTTTATTGTTTTTGTAATTTATATGTAATGTCTTATATATATACTATTTTATACAATTTTAATTATATAATTTTATTACAATAATTTACAATTTTTATTATTATTATTATTATGTCATTTTATGACATTGCCATTTTTATGTCATTCAGAAGGTCACCTCAGCACAGAAGAAAGCTGAAACTCTGTGACATACAGCACAAAGCTCTCTTACCCCCAGGACACGTCCATTTGATTGAGTCCTTTTCAATGTGGACATTTAATATGTCAAGGTGAATAAGAACAGCTACTTTTGTGTCTCTCATTTGTGTCCGAGCTCAGAGGAAATTGAGCAGTTCTTGATATAATAAGCTTTAATGGCAATTAATCTTCTCGCAGTGTGTTATTAAACGTTTCCAAATTCCATTTTCAGCACTCACTTTCACGGTAAGACGCTAAGCAATTTGCGGAAGGTCAAATATTCAATGAGCTCTTATTGTTTTCTGTTATTATTATTATCTAATATTATTATCCCATTATTTCACCTCACAGTCACACTAGGTTAAAGCTGTCAGAAACGTGATGTCCTCAAAAATAACCTGATCAGTTTGGCATCCATGTGAGTCACTTGTGTCGGTTTAACCTCCCGTCACTATTTTCTGTGCATATTTTGGAGGGTCATATAATAGAAGTCCAAAATAACAAGCAGAAATGTATTATCATTGTGTATCCAGTGAGGTAAGAAATTGAACTCTTTGCATATCTGCTAATTCAATATTGATTAACTTTATTTACATTTTTTTTACTACACATTATTTATAATTTATGTTTCAATTTGGCAAATATAGCTTATATTTCCATGAAGTCTGAGGATAGTCTGTTAAAGATTAAAGTGCTTCCGTTAACCCTTATGTTTTGTTTGGTAGCTGAGAGACGCTAAGGCTCTTTTATGGCTCAAAAACATCAGATTGATACTTTATGACTCTTAATCTTACCAGAGCAGATTATAAACAAAATTTCAATTTAATAACAAGCTGCAAATGTCCTGCATGAAAAACGTTGTGCTATAGGTTGGGAAGTGAATAAATTCAATGAATTTTAACATGACAACACATTCTCAACTTTGTTTACACAGTACCGCATTAGGTAACACTTTATAATAACTTTCATTAATAAATCATTAACAGATATTATATAATGCTTAACAGATCATTAGTTATTATATATTCACATATCTAGAAATATGAGATATGTGCTCGTTAATGTTTACTAATGTACTTATTAAACATTACCTAATGATTAACAGATCATTATTTCATGTAAATTGAAATGCTCACAAACGTCATTAAACTTTCAATTCATATGATCATGCATAACAATATTCAAGAGGTTTTGACAAATGGTTTACAATGAGTAAAAGCTTCATTAATAAAATATTAACAAACAATATATAATGCTTAATGGATCATGCTTACAAATATCATGAAACTTTCAATTCATACGCTCATGCACTTTTTAAAAATCTACAAATGATTTTAACAAAAAATCATACAATCATTAAAAGCTTATTTGTTAATGTACTAAATGTACTAACTAACCACCCTTTACACAAAAGTTGTTACAGCAGCTAAAAGTCCAATGCCCATGAAGTTACTAGTGATTAGTAAACGTTTATAAACATTTACAGATGATGAGTAGTTTCAACTAGTACTGCAGAACATTAACAAATAATTAATAAATGATTTGTTAAGATGTGTAAATAGGGTGAATTCAGGTCATTTGGGAGTTGAAACGCTTTTTGCCATTGAGATGAGTGCTCATAGAGGTACTAATGACTAGTAAACATTTACAAATAATGAATATAGTTTCCACCAGATTGGGTACTGCAAAAACACGAATGATTAATAATTGATATTATATGTGCAAATAGTAGAAGTCTACACAACAAACGAAGACCAAATATATGACGTTTACAGACTGTGATTATGCATTAATGAATAATATGATACCATGAAAAGTTTGTGAAGTGCTTAAAATGACTAATTAAGCTCATTTTTCACAACATTTGTAAATGTAAAAAGGAGCATTAGGTAATATATGAGCTGAAGTTTAATGTCATTTGTTAGCATTCAAAAGTACATTAACAAATGTGACCCTGGACCACAAAACCAGTCATAAGGGTAAATTTCTCAAAATTGAGATGTATACATCATCTGAATGCTGAATAAATAAGCTTTCCATTGATGTATGGTTTGTTAGGATAGGACAATATTTGGCCGAGATACAACTATTTGAATATCTGGAATCTGAGGGTGCAAAAAAATCTAAACTCTGAGACGCCTTTAAAGTTGTCCAAATGAAGTTCTTAGCAATGCATATTACTAATCAAAAAATAAGTTTTGATATATTTAGCATTTATATTATAATAAATATAATATTTAGCAAATTTACAAAATATCTTCACGGAACATGATCTTTACTTAATAACCTGATTTTTGGCATAAAAGAAAAATCGATAATTTTGACCCATACAATGTATTTTTGGCTATTGCTACAAATATACCCCAGCGACTTAAGACTGGTTTTGTGCTCCAGGGTCACAAATAAGCTTTTAATGATTGTATGTTTTTTTTGTTAAAATAATTTGTAGATTTTTAAAAAGTGCATGAGCGTATTAATTGAAAGTTCCATGATATTTGTAAGTATGATCCATTAAGCATTATATAATGTTATTTTAATAATTTATTAATGAAGCTTTTACTCATTGTAAACCGTTTGTCAAAACCTCTTGAATATTTTTATGCATGATCATATGAACTGAAAGTTTAATGACTTTTGTAAGCATTTAAATTTACATGAAATAATGATCTGTTAATCATTAGGTAATGTTTATTAAAGTAAAAGTAAAGTTTAGTAAACATTAACAAGCACATTATCTCACGTTTCTAGCTATTTGAATATATATTAACTAATGATCCCTTAAGCATTATATAATATTTGTTAATGATTTATTAATCAAAGTTATTATAAAGTATTACCAGTACCCCAAAGTTATTTACTATGATTTTTTATATAGTATTTTTCTTTTTTCTTTTATATGCCACTTCATTCTTTCCTGACTGACAGCCTTCAAACCACTGAAGAAATTGTGCAGTTACTTCTTTTTGACCCAGAGGGACATGCTTTTGCTCAGAATTTGCTCTTTCATAGCCCATGGAGACTCATGCCATTTTCAGGTATCTGTCTTCTCCTAAAAATCGTAAGGTCTGAAAAATGAATTATTAGAGTATGTTTTACAAGAAAATACTTCAAAATTGTTTAATTCAGGGTGTGACTTGCTGTTTCTTTAGAATTGTTTGTGAAATTTACTAGCAATTCTTGAAAGAAAATTCTTTCTACACCCATTTCTTTTTAGTGTGGAAAGCTTAGCACTGAATATTTGGTCTTTGAAGAATTTGATGAGTTCATTTCGAGATCTCTTGACTTTTGATTGCACATTTGGAGTCTTGGCAAATCTCACATTGTTGAGAAAACATTGCTGAGATCTCTGTGAGTCAAATTGGCTGCTTTTCTCATGCAGGAAAAAAATCTCATTGCTTCCTAGCAGAAACAATTAAGCTATTAAAGATGTCTCATTTGTAATTCTTTCCTATGAGATTTGATCTACCTAAAAAAGAACATTCATATCTGACGGCCAAATGGGGATGTTTTATTACAAAAAGGTAATGTGTGTTTATCCAGATATGTGGTGCATTGTGGTTGCAGGTACTGTGGGGGTAGCGGCTGTGGCATTGGAGGGCACCCGGCGAGCTGCAGCGAGTAGTTGGAATGATCAGGATTTGAGCTGGAGAGACAGGTTGCATGACCAGGATCTGGCACGGGCTGGAAGTGCGGTCAGTCAGGTGGGATACTGTGGAGTTGGACTGGCACTCCAAATAAATTTGAAGGCTGGAAAACAAAGACACAGTAAGGTGGAGTCTGCATCTTTTTGCAGGATTTTTGTAGGTAAGTGCATCGCGATCCAATTTAAGGTCAACATGAAATCAAAATAACCTTTCCTGGTTTTATTGTGAATGATTCTTCAGAGCACATTATTTAAAAATACAAATGCTTGTTTTTTGTAATCTTGGTTTAAAGGAATATTTCACCCGATTTGAACATTTGCAGAAAATGTAATCAACCTCAGTCCATCCAAGTTGTAGATGAGTTTGTTTTTTCATCGAAACAGATTTGGAGAAATTGAGCATTGCATCACTTGCTCACCAATGGATTCTCTGTAGTGAATGGGTGCCGTCAGAATGAGAGTTTAAACAGCTGATAAAGTAATCCACACCACTCCAGTCCATCAATTAACATCTTGTGAAGCAAAAAGCTGTGTGTTTGTAAGAAACAAATCCATCAAGACATTTTTAACTGGAAACCTTTGCTTCCAGCTATAATACAAGTACATAATCCATAATATTACTTTCTCCAGTGAAAAATCATCTCATCTGAAACAGGAGAGAAATATGCTCATGTAGTGAGGTTAGTGACGTGTCTGAAACGTCACCATCATTAATTACATGGCCAATGAGGTATCACTCCGCTGTTGTATATATAATCCTGTTGTTTATGCCTCCTGGAGTGCGTCATGGTCGAAAGCCCGCCCCTTTCTTTCATTGCTGTGGATTACGGAGGTATGTGTTTTTAGCGATGTAGCTTCGCTGTTTGATCCCAGTGTTATTCAATGACATCATGCAATTTTTACTTGTTTAGTGTGACGTTGGTCCACCAAGGCTGTGTATGTGGGGTGCGCAGCTTACTCTGGTAAGTTTTAATGCAGTGCGTTCGTGGTGCTTTGGGCAGTTTGGTTCGATTTAACTACAGTTATGCATTTCAGTGCGGTGTGCCTTCAAGGCTCCCATCTGTGCATCATGGCAGCATAATAGCCAGGTCAGAGCACTAGCTGTTAATATACCAACTAAAGGAGCTACTATATGACTTTGTGTGTGGTTGTGAGTGTTACGTCATCTAATTATAGGGTGAGTAAATTGTTTACTTTCTTTTTTTTTGTAAGATCTTGTATGCCTTTTTAAATTGAGATTGTAACAGACTTTTGTGTTTAGGGTCCTCGTTGCATGCGTTGAGGCAGGCTGAGTGTGAGCAGTCACCTTAATGCAGCTCTCTCTCTCCTACCCTCGCTCTTTGAGTCACGCTGCTGCTTTGGGTCGTCACATTCTTGTCCACTGCTTAAGTGGGCTTGAAGTTTTTGTTGTATTTTTTTTTTATTGACTTTGAATGTGTTTTCTTTTTTTATTATTATTATTATTATTTCTTTTTGCCTATTTATATTGATGTCTGGTTTGTTTGTTTTCTAAGATTATTTACTTTTCTCTTTGTATTTTGCAGGAGCTGAGTGTTTCCTGGAAGCGGGCTGGTTTTTGGGTTGCACCGGCTTCACTTTAATAAGGGTTGGAGCGGAACTCATGTCGGACAACATCTCCAGGACGCTACGCTCCATATGACTAGTAAGTCAAATCTCAAATAACTGCCCTGATGACTTTTGTTCTACCCGCTTAAATGATAGAAGTACTTGCGCTGTACAATCTATAAAGACTGTGTCTGTTCCCCGAATAGTGAGGTCAAAATATAAATTTAATCTGATCGTGATTAAACCAGAAAAATTTAAAATAATTTTTAAAGTTTGGGCTCCTAAACATTAGATCACTCATACTGTATCCTCAATATTAATTTGCTACTTGCCCATGAGGATTAATACCTGTAGATTTTATTGTAATGCATTGTTTTCTGTTAATTCAATTGCTTCAGTTTTAAATTCAGACTGTGCATAATGCAGCCTCATTCAAAGCACATTTACTGAACTCTTTCAGTACAGTAACAATGTTTCTCAGGTCTATTAAATATAACTCCACCCCATATAATTGCTGTTAATAGTGTTCATCGTCTGTTTGATTACGTCTTTAATTGATTTTTCCGTACATTTCTGCCATATGTACATTAACTGACAGTCACCACTGATAAGCTACCACTAAATATTGTAGAAACTTAATTTGCTGTAGAGTTGCTTTGCAATGATTTGTATCGTGAAAAGCGCTGTACAAATAAATAAAAGAAAGAAAGAAAAAAAAGAAAAAGGTTGTCATTATTGCTGTGTCACTATTTCTGGTCATTATTTGCAGTGAATTTTGTGGATGTGACTCTGATTGGTGGGATTTTTCTTCTTTTTTTTTGCACACCGCCCTACTAGCCTGCTCTTCATAAAGGAAGCCTCAGCCCTTGCAACGATTGTTTTTTTTGTTTTTTTTCTCGACCAAGACATTTTAATGTTGTTGATTTTTGGTTTTAAATTTATTGTTGGTAAACTGTTTTAGCTTTAATAAAAGATTATTTGTTTGAACGGAAACTCACGCTGTCACGTGTATGTTCCTGTTCTCCCTATTTGGTTTTTCCTGTTCCTGTCCTCCTCATGTGTATTCGTCTCCGGTTGTGTTTGATTAATTAGTTCGTATTGTTCCAAGGTGTGTCCCATTAGTTTCTGTCCATTTAAACCCTGTGTTTCCCAGAGTTTCTTTGTCTGCTGTTAAACGTCTGTTCCCCCTGCTAAGTGTGCGTCTTGCCTCTATGTCTCTTTATTTGGATGAATAAAGATGGTTCTATGCTGAAGTACTCCGACGTCTCCTCGATTCCTCGTTCCTATACAGTAGCAGTAGCCGAATCGTGACAGAACAGCAGGCCTTTAAAAAGTAAGCGGCGCGCCTACTCCCCGAGTTTTTTGTTTCGTTTTGAAAAGTTTTTTGTTTCCTGTTTTTTTCCCTGCAGCATGGAGATTGCTGCTAGTTTCCTCTTCCTATCCCGCCAAGATCTCCCGTTCTACGAGTACTCCGGGGAGTTCTGCAAGCTTGCCGCGGCGACGGCGTTAGATGACGCCACCCTCAATCGTCTGTTCTGGCTTGGGGCCAACTTCCATCACCCCGTGGACCTCCCAGACACCACTGGACTAAGTTGGAGAGAAGGGGTCCCGAGCCAGAACCATCCCGCTGTCGAGTTCGCCGGCCGTTCCCCTGTCAAGTTCGCGGGCCGCCGCTCGCTTATGCTCACCGGCCGCAGCTCACTCAAGTCAGCCGGACGTTCCCGAGTCAAGCCCGCCAGTTACTCATGTGACAAGCCCTCCAAGCGTTCATGTGGCAAGCACGCAAGTGGTTCCTCAGTCAAGCCTGCCAGCCCCTGAGTTGGCTCCAGTGCCAGCTCCTCGAAAGCACCTTGCTGTGCCTACTCCTCCAGAGCGCCCTATAGCGCCAGCTCCTTGTAAAAACTTCCTAGTCCCAGAGGATCCCGTTCCTCAGTCACGGCCAGGAGTGCCGTTCCCAGTCCCAGAGGATCCCGTTCCTCAGTCACGGCCAGGAG
>NW_015649240.1:669601-687920 GCF_001515625.1 Sinocyclocheilus rhinocerous | reverse complement strand
CGTTCCTCAGTCGTTGCGCCCAGGAAGGGTTCCTGTTCCCCTGTCTAGCCCAGGAAGGGCTCCTGATCCCCCGTCAAGCCCAGGGAGGGCTCCAGATCCCCAGTCAAGCCCGGGGAGGGCTCCAGCCCCAGAGCCCGCTCCAGTGTCGGCTACAGCCCCAGAGCTCGCTCAAGTGCCCGCTCCTCGTAAGCGCTTTCCAGAGCGCCATCTAGTGCCCGCTCCTCCAGAGTGCCCTCATGTACCCGCTCCTCCAGAGCGCCCCCCAGTATTCCTAGATTTCCTCAAGAAAATTTTTTTTGGGGGGTGGGGCACTAGACATATACCCGTTGCCTCCTGTGTCCCCAGATCCGCCATGGCCTCCTGTGTCCCCTGATCCGCCATGGCCTCCTGTACGTCTGTTCTCCCTGCTACGTATGCGTCTTGCCTCTATGTCTCTTTATTTGGATGAATAAAGATGGTTCTATTCCTCATTCCTACACAGTAGCAGTAGCCGAATCTTGACACACGCCTCTTACCTCTAAGTGGAACGTATTTGTGTGTCTTGATTCATTGGTTATTTCAGGGTGGCGTTGTCGCTACAAACGAGCCACTTGCTACACACAGATCAAGCACTATTCACAAGTGAAAACAGTTCTTAACAAATACGCAGATGGATTCTGATGTGAAAGGACAACAGGGGATGCATTTTTTTTTTCACTGGAGGAAGCATTATTTTGGTCAGAAGCGACGGTTTGAAGTTAAAATGCATTATTGATGGAATTGTTTTTTAAAAACACACAGCTTTTCACTTCACAATACATTCATTGATGGACTGGAGTCGTGTGGATTACTTGTGGATTGTTGTGATGGTTTTTATCAGCTGTTTGGACTCTCATTCTGACGGCACCCATTCACTGTAGAGGATCCATTGGTGATCAAGTAATTTAATGCTACATTTCTCCAAATCTGTTCTGATAAATAATTGCAAACTCACATTTAGGTATCTAAATGCATTTTTCATGATATAATGAATTTATGTCCTACATTATTCTCTCTGTTAAATATTCTGTTTTACTTGGAAAATACAGTATGTCACATTATGGAAGTACAATGAGTTGATTTATACTCCATTAAAAAAAAGAGGGAAAAATAACAGGTGGAGGATAATCATTTTTCAAACCAGATTGTTGAAATCCTTTATTTGGACCACTACTATGAATCCTCTTAGTCCCTAGACATTAAGGCAGAAGGACAGTCAGACAGCCAAGACCCGATGAGCAGAAGATTTGAGCATTATGGAAGGTAAAATTAAATATAAGTGTCTTATGCTCAGATTGTCGGCTAAAGGGCTTTGGAAAGTAAGTCCCAGAGGATCCCGTTCCTCAGTCACGGCCAGGAGGGCCGTTCCCAGTTCCCGTGTTTAGCCCAGGAAGGGCTCCTGATCCCCCGTCAAGCCCAGGGAGGGCTCCAGATCCCCAGTCAAGCCCGGGGAGGGCTCCAGCCCCAGAGCCCGCTCCAGTGTCGGCTACAGCCCCAGAGCTCGCTCAAGTGCCCGCTCCTCGTAAGCGCTTTCCAGAGCGCCATCTAGTGCCCGCTCCTCCAGAGTGCCCTCATGTACCCGCTCCTCCAGAGCGCCCCCCAGTATTCCTAGATTTCCTCAAGAAAATTTTTTTTGGGGGGTGGGGCACTAGACATATACCCGTTGCCTCCTGTGTCCCCAGATCCGCCATGGCCTCCTGTGTCCCCTGATCCGCCATGGCCTCCTGTACGTCTGTTCTCCCTGCTACGTATGCGTCTTGCCTCTATGTCTCTTTATTTGGATGAATAAAGATGGTTCTATTCCTCATTCCTACACAGTAGCAGTAGCCGAATCTTGACACACGCCTCTTACCTCTAAGTGGAACGTATTTGTGTGTCTTGATTCATTGGTTATTTCAGGGTGGCGTTGTCGCTACAAACGAGCCACTTGCTACACACAGATCAAGCACTATTCACAAGTGAAAACAGTTCTTAACAAATACGCAGATGGATTCTGATGTGAAAGGACAACAGGGGATGCATTTTTTTTTTCACTGGAGGAAGCATTATTTTGGTCAGAAGCGACGGTTTGAAGTTAAAATGCATTATTGATGGAATTGTTTTTTAAAAACACACAGCTTTTCACTTCACAATACATTCATTGATGGACTGGAGTCGTGTGGATTACTTGTGGATTGTTGTGATGGTTTTTATCAGCTGTTTGGACTCTCATTCTGACGGCACCCATTCACTGTAGAGGATCCATTGGTGATCAAGTAATTTAATGCTACATTTCTCCAAATCTGTTCTGATAAATAATTGCAAACTCACATTTAGGTATCTAAATGCATTTTTCATGATATAATGAATTTATGTCCTACATTATTCTCTCTGTTAAATATTCTGTTTTACTTGGAAAATACAGTATGTCACATTATGGAAGTACAATGAGTTGATTTATACTCCATTAAAAAAAAGAGGGAAAAATAACAGGTGGAGGATAATCATTTTTCAAACCAGATTGTTGAAATCCTTTATTTGGACCACTACTATGAATCCTCTTAGTCCCTAGACATTAAGGCAGAAGGACAGTCAGACAGCCAAGACCCGATGAGCAGAAGATTTGAGCATTATGGAAGGTAAAATTAAATATAAGTGTCTTATGCTCAGATTGTCGGCTAAAGGGCTTTGGAAAGTATGTCAAGCTTGGACAGTGGCACACATTATGTCGTAATTTTCTAACTGGAGATGCTTTTTGAGAGGACAAGATTACAGTTTCAAAGTCAATGTTAACACATACAGGGTTCATTTACACTTTGACCAGGTGACGTACTGATTCTTTTATCAATTCAGGCTGTGTCTTCATCCAGTAGTGTTATAGCAGTTGTAACTAAATGACCCTGCTAATGAGTTATTGATCAAGCATTTGTTTAAAAATGCACATAAAACCTGCTTTGTCTCTTGATGCGATAAAAAGTGGAATGACCAAGAGGTTTCTAAGAGAACAGACTTCCAAATTCCTGAAGAGTAAAAATCTACAGACTACAAATCCACCAATAATTACCACATTTCTCCTGGGAGATCAATAACTATATCTGAGCTTTCTATCTATAAATGAAGAAACCCTCACAAAGATTTTCTCAAAGCTTTTTCTCGGCCCTCTGCGTAGAGAAACAAAAAGTGCGGAAGTAAAAACCGAATTAAAGTTATTGAGAAGAAACTCCAGGAATCCTTACATGCCTGTACTGTGTTAATAGGCCCATTAGAGCATCTGCTCACAGAAAGATTTAACTGGTTTGCAAGAAGTTCCTTTTGCTTTATTATTAGTGGTGTTGCTGAGGCAAGAATCTCTATTACAGTTATTCATTCTTTGGGTTAGAGATTTTTCTTAAGCGTAACTCATCCTGCACTGTTTGTGCCGACATGAATGATACCCCAATTTATGTGGCTTGTTGGCAATAAAATGAGAGAGAAAAAGCAAAAACGAAACAAAACAAAACATAGATTTACATTGAAGAGGGACCTTTTATTTATATTTTTTATATATATTATAAAATTATTATTTTTAATATATTTATTTTATTATTTTTATTTTAAGTTTTCATTTTTCTTTCAGTATTTTTTTTTTGTCATTTTGTTTTTGTGTGTGCTATTTATTATTATTTTTTTTTACTATTTTTATTTTTAGTAGTAATTTTAGTTTTAGTTCAGCTGTAGTTTTTATTTATTTCCAGTTAGTAATGTTCGTGTTTCAACTTAAACTTATTTTAATTACCAAGGAACATTTCTAATTTTCATCTAATGTTTTGTTTTGTTTTATTTTTTTTTATTTCATTTAATTTTATCTCAGTTAACAAAAGTTTTTTTTTTTTTTGTAGTTTTAGTAAACAATAATTATTTTATTTCAAGTAACAAAAACTATTTTTTGTGGTTTTAAATTTAGTTTCCATTTTCGTTTTATTTAATAACCCTGCTAACAATCAACTATATCTTCTTAGCAACCACCTACTAACCCCTTAGCAACAACCTAGAACCTCTCAGCAATTGCATAGCGACATCCTGACAACCCTTATGCACAGGTAATCACTACTCACATTTTGTTTACAAAATACAGAAATTTTTCTCTTTCTTAGGGTCAATTGCATCACATCTCGGGCTGATGTAGGGTCAGTTTTGCCATATCCAGAACAGAACTGATCCTGAAACAGACATCTGAGACTCTAGATATCCATATGGAACCAGATCAGCAGGGGACGTGAGTATTCTCACCAGAGAACGTTCAATGCCAGTACGGCTTCACCAGTCGCAGCCTCGGAGGGAGCCGCTAATGACAATTCACAGCCAACTGCTGTCTCTTGGGCTGCTGAATCCCTGTGTTTAATAGCATCTAAAATTCATGACAGATTTGTTATAATCCCAGGCAGAGCTACGCAGCAGCGCTCTCTAAACACAACTGACAGCGTACTGTACGAGATTCTTTAAAGACCTCATCAACAGGCAGTGTGCTAAATATGGCACAAAAGTGTTTTTTTTATTCCTCTCCCAACCTACATATAGCCATGTTTTTGTGAGTATGGACCCTTTTTTCTCACTTTGATCTCTGTGATTGTGGACCAGCCCTCCAACTATGTAATAAACAGCAGCCTGACTCCCTCTGCCAGCCCATGCATGTGTTTCTGGGAGCGACTCTGACCCCTTGGATGTTAAAATTGCCAGTGTGTGCGCGGATGTGGGGGCTGACTCTCTGCTGAGATGTACAGGGTCATACATGCATGTGTGGGTGGTGGTATATATCTGTCTCTCTCTGTTTCTGCCTACCGCACTGTACTTGCTATGCAAGAGAGAGGATGACAGTAGATGCATTTATGATGAATCTCCTTATTTTTCCTCAATAATACTCGTATATGCATGAGCATATCAATAGATAATTTGTGTTATTTAAAGCATCAGTAGTAATTACTCTCTATTGACATGGAAATTACTTTTTTAGAACCTGTTTGAGAAAATGAGGAGACTTACGTAACGTGGTGAGCGCGCTCTAATATCTGCCAATGCCACCTGGTGGACTCGAGTCAGGGAGGGAAAATATTGCGTTCTGATTGGACGACTGTGTGTGTAGAAACATCTGGTGTTGTAGAAGGGTATTTGTGAGGACATGGGGACGACACGGCCAGATGCCTGAAGGCGCTGCTGGAGATTTGGACAGGGGGACAATCGCTCTGATAACTTCGCAGCGAGCTGGCCCTCGACTCTATGAATACACAGTGTACATTTCCTTAAAGAGTTATACATATTTCTGATGATTGATGTGCTTTTTTAGATACGATATTAAAAGAATATGATGCCAATGTACTTGGGGCTAGAGATTGGAAAACACCTAACCCAGTTAAACTTTGATGAAAATTCACTTCAAATTTGTTGAAAATTTACTTCAAACAGCTGATTAAAAACATCACAATAATCCACAAGACTCAGCAGCGTGTTTGTAAAAAACAAATCCATTGACCTTCTGGCCAAAAAATAATAATAAAATAGTTCATAATCCATAATACTTTCTCTAGAAAAAGTCAATCCCCTGTAGTCCTCTAACATTAAAATCCACTGACATTTTTTCATAAGAGCTATTTTGGACCATTTTCGCTTGTAAACAGTGCTTGATGTGCATATTTCTCTCCTGATTCAGACAAGATGAATTTTTCATTGGAGAAAGCAATACTATGGATAGAGGACTCATATTTTAGCCGGAAGCAGTGGTTTAAAGTTAAAAACATCTTAATGATAGATGTGTTGCTTATAAACACACAGCTTTCTGCTTCACAAGACATTAATTGATTGACTGTTTATTCCTTTAAGCATGCAACTCATCCTGCACAGTTGTGCTGCAGACATGAATGATTCCTCCAATGATGTGTCTTATTGAGGAACGTGTGCTAGTACTTTTTTTAAGGCAAGACACCCCAGGTGAACAGGGTATAAAATGTAACTAATAAATATCACCATACTTCCCTAATTGATTGATCATATTAAGAATAAAATAATAATAATAAATACATAAATCGTATTACAAGTTTTTAGAAATGTTTAAATACGCAAATGAGGCATTGTTTAAGTAAATATGGACTAACTTGTATACATTTCCAGAAGAGAAATCTGAAAATGTATTATTTTCATTTTGTTGACATTTTGAAGTCAAAGGTTTAGAGGGGATTTTGGATTTATCTTTTTTTAATCACCCCATCAATCAGAAAATACTGTCATCAACCAGAAAAAAAAAAAAAAAAAAATTCACCATGTTTTTAGAAATGAAAAAAAGCCAAATGATATGTGAACAAACACCTCTGTGAAAATCTTAAGAATATAGATGGGAATACAATTGTAAAGTTTTGTGTTTTTTTAAGGAGATTTCTGACTTGAAATAGTGCATGAATAGTGCATGAAAAATAAATAAATCAATTTTAAAGTATGTTTTAATTGAAATCTACAGTTGCAAATAGATAAAGTGTATTAAGTGTATTTTGAATGTATTCTTTCCACTAGTCTGAAACAAGATTTTATGAAAAGACAAACGATCTAAAATCTCAAAATTGATCTGCATGAAAAACAAAGTTTTTGCCTGTAGTGTCTTGCCTTCAGTGACTGCATTTAAAACTTAATTGAAATGGGGGGAGAAAAAAACAAAAACATAAATTTACATTGAAGGTCATAAGTCATCATTCTATACTAGCAGAATATCATTTGAGGTTTTAGCACCTAGCAGCTACCCAGAACACCCTGACATCATGTAGGCCACTTTTGCATAAGCAAAATCTTCAGAAAATGTCAAAATGAAGTATTATAATAATCATATTTTAATGGCAAGCCTCATTTAAAGCAATATTGAACCCAAAATTAATTGCACATACATATTTTTGTTGATTCAGATCACTCCATCTGTTCATAAGCATCATGCCATCAGCTGACAGGAAAAGGTTTCCTAACACTTTCAAATCTCAGGGCCTGTTTCCATCATGAGATCTTTGGGCCAATCTGTCTTTCTGCAAATGGAACAGAAAATGCTTAATTTCTCTGACAAGATTCTGAAAACACAATTCATGTCAACGAGATTTCACTTAGCACCAATTAAAAAGAAAAAAAGACAATGCGAGAGCCGTGTGTAGGAAGGAGACATTTCAGGGTTGTCTGTTGTGCGTTGCTAATGAGCTGTACTAAATTAAGCGCTCTATTACCATCAGATGAGAGGTAGACATATGATGAGTGTGTACAGGTGATTAACAAAACTTAATTTAGACTTTTAAAGTATATTTATTTAACTGCCAATATTCCTTTACACCACACTCCCATAAACGTGTGAGTAACACAAGGTCTTGCGAGCTAACAGTTCCCTGACAGCGTGACATCGGGCCATAAGAATGACAACCGCTGAGGAATACAGCTAATGTAAATTTGTACATTTATCGGATGTCACTCAGACTAAGCTAAGATTTTCAGGTGATCTTGCAGGTGAGCATAAATGAAATGAAAAAAACAAACAAAAAAAAAACCATAATCTGACAAACCATGAGCCCCTCACCTGTGCTGCTTTAAATAGGATTAACGTTCTGGTTACTAACATAACCTCAGTTCCCTGAGATAAGGGAATCAGCGTTGCGTTGACACGCTTATGGGTAAACTCCTGTTTACTCTGATACTGAAGCCTGATTTGTTCACGTTCGTGTAGCTGCATGAACCAATGGCGCTTTAACCCGCCAAAAGGCGAGGAGCCAACATAAATCGGCTCTGAGCGCCATTTCATCAGAATCTTGAACTGAAGCGACAGTCATCAATTCGCATGCAGCCTTAAAGCATGGCAGCTTACGAAACGATCATTCCCTTAACTCAGGGTACCGAGGTTACATTAGTAACTGGAGCATTCCCTTTCGAATGGTCTCTCTCGTTGCGTTGACATGCTTATGGGGAACGATTCCAATAACGCAGTGCTATAAGCAAGTCCCCGGAGCACTCATACTGAGGGCTCTTGTAAGCATGAGCCAATAATGAGACCCAAGCCGTTTAGGCTGAGGACTACATACATAATCTGACAAACCATGAGCCCCTCACCTGTGCTGCTTTAAATAGGATTAACGTTCTGGTTACTAACATAACCTCAGTTCCCTGAGATAAGGGAATCAGCGTTGCGTTGACACGCTTATGGGTAAACTCCTGTTTACTCTGATACTGAAGCCTGATTTGTTCACGTTCGTGTAGCTGCATGAACCAATGGCGCTTTAACCCGCCAAAAGGCGAGGAGCCAACATAAATCGGCTCTGAGCGCCATTTCATCAGAATCTTGAACTGAAGCGACAGTCATCAATTCGCATGCAGCCTTAAAGCATGGCAGCTTACGAAACGATCATTCCCTTAACTCAGGGTACCGAGGTTACATTAGTGACTGGAGCATTCCCTTTCGAATGGTCTCTCTCGTTGCGTTGACATGCTTATGGGGAACGATTCCAATAACGCAGTGCTATAAGCAAGTCCCCGGAGCACTCATACTGAGGGCTCTTGTAAGCATGAGCCAATAATGAGACCCAAGCCGTTTAGGCTGAGGACTACATAACATAACCCTCTCCACTTACAAAGGGGATTAGGTAGAATTAAGTGAACAAAATCCGTGCCTGCAGGGCAGGGACGTCCAAGTTATAAAACCCGGTGAAGGTAGATGGCCACGACCAGCTGGTGGCCGCACAAAAATCACTAATAGAAATCCCGCTGGACAAAAAAAGCCAAGGCTATAGCGTCCACTATCCAGCGGGCTAGAGACACTATCCTATCTCTGCAAAGAGCTGATCTGAGTGTCTAAACAGGCCAGAGCGCTCAACATACACTCTAAGAGCCCGCACCAGGCTGAGTGGATTGGGACCCTGCTCACCATATGGATTGGGAAGTGCTAGAAGGGCGATGACTTGTGCTCTAAACGGTGTGGAGAGCACTTTCGGCACATAGCCATGTCTCGGTTTGAGGATGACTCTACAGTCGTTAGGCCCAACCTCAAGACTGAAAGCACTGACTGACAGTGCTTGCAGGTCACCCGCTCATTTGACCGATGCTAAAGCCAAAAGGAGGGCGGTCTTAAATGACAGGAGCTGCAAGTCAGCCAACTGAAGTGGCGCAAAGGGAGGGCCCCGTAGGGCCATGAGGACTATAGATAAATCCCACGTCGGCACAGTATGAGGATGTAGTGGATTTAATCTCTGAGCTCCCCTCAAAAACTTAATGACTAAGTTGTTTCTGCTGACCAACTGGACAGCCACGAGAAAATGATTTGCAGCGGTGGCTGCCACATACACTTTGAGCGTGGAAGGGGTGTGCCAATATATCCAGCAACTCTTGTAGAAGTTAGCACATGAGACACGTCACAGGACAGGCCCTCATTCCATGCTGCATACCAGTCAGAGAAGACTGACCATTTAAGGGCATAACGACGTCTTGTAGACAGAGTTCTAGCCTCCAAAATGGTATTAGTTACACTTGCGGGGAGCTGCAAAGACTCCCATCGAGGGGGCAGACATGAAGATTCCACATCTCTGGCCAGGGATGCCAAATCATGCCCTTCGCTTGTGAGAGAAGGTCCTCCCTCAGTGGTATTGACCAAGGGGCTGCCGATAGCAGCTTAATCAAATCGGGAAACCTCAAAAATTATGATAAAGGACTTATAATCAAATATCAATCCAATGCATAACTCTAAATATGTGAACATTAGGCTTTGATCATGCATTATGCATGTAATTACTTCTAACTATCTGTCTCAGAGGGAAAAGAGCTACGTCTATGCACTTTGTAAAAGTTTGTGGGGCCAGGGACAGTCCAAATGGCAGGACTGTGTACTTATAGGCCACTCCCTTGAATGCAAATCTCAAGAATGATCTGTGATGGGGGGCTATCTGGATGTGAAAGTAAGCATCTTTCAGATCCACTGACAGAAACGAGTCCTCAGGACATACTTGCATGAGGATCTGTTTCAAAGTTAACGTCTCGTCTCAAAAGCGAGCGGTTCAGATGCCTGAGATCGAGAATGGGTCTGCAAAAACCTGACTTGCTGTTCACTAGAGGAACCATTTCCACGGCCCCTTTTGCAAGCAGTGTTTGTACTTTGGACTAGAGAACATGAGCATCGTTGTCCTGTACCAAAGTCTGAATAACACCACTGAAGCAAGGTGGCCTGCGAGCGACTTGAAGTGACTCAAAGGGAGTGCCCCATAGGGCCCTGAGGACTATAGATAAGGCCCATGTCATAACAGTATGCCCCTTTTGCAAGCAGTGTTTGTACTTTGGACTAGAGAACATGAGCATCGTTGTCCTGTACCAAAGTCTGAATAACACCACTGAAGCAAGGTGGCCTGCGAGCGACTTGAAGTGACTCAAAGGGAGTGCCCCATAGGGCCCTGAGGACTATAGATAAGGCCCATGTCGTAACAGTATGAGGATGAGGTGGATTCAATATCCGAGCTCCCCTCAGAAACTTAATGACTAAGTCATTTCTGCCGACTGACTGGCCAGCCACGAGAGAATGATTTGCCGCGGTGGCTGCCACATACACTTTGAGCATGGAAGGGCTGCGCCCCTTATCCAACAGCTCTTGTAGAAAGGTTAGCACATGAGACACGTCACGAGGATGGGTCCTTGTTCCATGCTGCATACCAGTCAGAGAGGACTGACCATTTAAGGGCATAAAGAGGTCTTGCAGACAGAGCTCTAGCCTCCAAAATGGTATTAGTTACACTAGCGGGCCTGCGAGCGAATTGAAGCAAATAACTTCATTCTGTGGTTTTTAGAACCCAACTTGACACATCCGGGATAGCTTTCCAAGCCTGAAGCCAGTTGGCAAATTATTGTAGTTTTTCGAATGGAAGTTCGTCCGCATGGGGATGGGGAACTGACATTCATGGTAATGAGGAGAGGAGAAATGTTCTTTTGAGTATGTGGGTCTGCTATCACAGCGGTAATTTGCTTGGGCATACACTGAATGAGAAAGACGGGCCCAGCTTGAATGGAGCTTCCATCGCTCTGTGTTAAGTGAAGGGATTGAGAGTGAGCTCAAGCTTTTTTTGAGGGAGTTCCGGCCTTGGCGAGAACTGACCCTCTCCTCTTCCTCTCTGCGTTCAGACCAGGACAGCTTCTGATGCTCAGGGTCCAACACCACTCTGAGTCAGGGACCTTGCTGCTTCGGAAACGTGTAGCGTTTTGCCGTCCAGGGGCAATGCTGAAGCCCAGGCTCAGGGTTAGGCTGGGGCTGAGGTGGCGCTGGCTTTGCAGGCTGCTGAGCGGATGGAGCCTTCTGACGACTTGAACCAGCCGCCACACTGGAGCACTTTGCCAGGAAGTGATGCATTGCCTGTGTAGGGGTAAACAGATCAAATTAGCTCAAAGGGAATTATTAATTAATTTAAAGGGGAATTTGAAAGAATTGACTCTTTATGACCGAGCAAATGAATTGCCCAGCGCTCATTTGAACAGCCCGTAACTGTCGGCTCAGCAACGGATACTAATATCCGACATATAGTGAAAACACTATTCTTAGCACGGTAACAAGATTGGCAGATTAAGACAATAAATTGATAAACATAACACAAGACACTTCTCTTTAAATACAAACAAGACTTTATTGACTAATCTAACACATACAACTAGCATCTAACACAAACACACGCATTCACACGAGTTGCAGAAAAGTGAGGAAGAAAGAGTTTAAGAGAGTGAAATTATGTAATCCCAAGTTTTGTAAGACCTAACTGAGTGAACCATCAATCATTAATTCAACCCTTCTATCATTTTTTAGGCGGGGTTATTCAATTAAAGCTATGCACCAGTTCAGCATGAGAGGCATTGCTTGCGTTTGTTGCATCTCTTTGAATGGGGATTCCTTCTGTGGTGTCCATTGTTGACGGGGATCCCACATGGGTTCACTGGTGGTCTGTTCGTCGCTGGCATGACGTCTTGGGAGGCCAATCAGGTTGTGGTGTTGGCCAGTGGAGCAGAGTCTTGTGGTCAGTTAAAGTTTGAGGCGGACAAAGGCTATAGTCGTATAGACTGCGGCTTTGCGGCGAAGCTTAACTTAAACGGGACTCTTGATGGAAAGAAAAGGAAGAAACTAAAGAAAAGAAAGAAGTTAGATGGGATGTTGTCTGGTCTTAACCCATCTTAAGCTGGGAGAGTCTGAGCCCGAGTCTGAACCTCGGTCTGGATCCGGTTCTCTGTCTGTATCTTCTCTTCTTAGTATTGGGTTTTAAACCCAGCTGATTGTTCTGGCCCCAAGTGGAGCTCTGACCAATCAGGTATTGTCTTTGGTTCAGGGGGTGACTGTTTCTCCTCCCATCACCGTAAATCAGCATGTTATCTCTTAGTCACGTGGGCTCCAATTTTCCTGCTCTTAACTGGGTAAAATTTAAACATGGATTTTATAATGTGAATGTGAGGCATTTTACACAGGTTTGATTAACACCATGATTAAAGAAATGGAATGAAGAGAAAAAGATTCACTCACTCATACCAAACAAGATACACTTGCGATAAAACCATTCAATAGTTAGTAAAAATTTAATGCGTAACACATGATCAAAGCCTAATGTTCACATATATAGAGTTATGCAATGAAATTACATTTGATTATAACTCCTTTATCATCATTTTGAGGATGATCTGATGCATTTTAATGTTTAAAATTAGAGTTTCTGGGTTTTAGAGAGGATTTGGTCCTTTAAGGCAAGGTCTGTTATCTCTTTGTCTTGAGTTGGGAAGAATCACCAGATGTTTAGCTCATGAATTTCTTTGAGTCACGCTGTGCTTTTGACCATTTGTTCTTGGTTTAAAACAACATAAATTTGACTGGTTATTCCTTGAGTTAAAATGGTTTCTTTGTTTGAGGTTAATTAAACTGTGGGGGAAGTTTGTCATTCTTAGTCCAGATGGTGCCACATGACTGACCTGGATTGGGGTCATAAAGTGTTGCTTTGGCATTTGACTCTCCTGATCAAAGCAATTCTTATCAAATGATTCTGATCAAGTGATCTGTTGATTCAACCATTGGTGTCTGCGTGGCTCAGCTGCTACACCTGCAATGACTTCTGTGCTGCTGTAAACCGCTCGGCAAACCCATCCACGGCAGGACCAAACAGTCCCTAAGATGAGACTGGCGAGTCTGGGAAGGTGACCATGTCAGCGTCCCTGATCTCCATCAAATTCACCCAAAGGTGGCGCTCCAGCACCACCAAATTGGCCATGGCCTTGCTAATCGCCTGGCAAGTGGCCTTAGTAGCAAGCAGAGCCAGGTCAGTCACTGTGCGCAGCTCTCTAAAGGCATCAGAACTCAGGCCGGACTCGTCCATGGTGTGGAGAAGTTTGGCCTGGAACACTTGAAACATTGCCATCGCTGAATAAGCCCTGTTTGTTGGGCTGAGGTAGTCCTGCAGGGCTTAGATGGATGTGCTGCATGGGTTTTCAACCTCAGGGCCGATGGAGGACACAGATGCCCAGCGACCGCCTGTTCCAGAGGGGGGAGCTTGCTATAACCTCTTTCTATAACCGGAGCGGGCCGTTGGCGGGAGGAATGTTGTGGCATCCTTTCAGGTACCACTCGTCAAGGAGGCCATGGGCGGGCTCTTCTGGAGCAGACCAAGCCAGGCCGAGATCCTCCACAGCCTTAGTTAGAACGCGGATCAGCTCGCTTTCCATGCAGAGCCATATTGTCTGCATCAGAGGCAGGGTTTCGGGCTCTTCACCGGAACATGCCCACTCTTCATCATCCGAAGCCGTTAATGACATGGAGTCATCAACGACAGCTTCCTCCTCAGATGTGGCGAAGGAAATCAAGCCTCTCACAGCCAAATCATGTGTGAAAAACACTGGCGAATTGAGGTATTGGGGGAGAGTGAAGCACATGGGAGCTGCGCCGGCATGAGTTCACTCGAACCCATGGTTAAAATCCCTCTGCTCTGCTGTTTCTTTCTCCTAGGGGAGAGAAGAAATGGTAGAGCAGAGCTGAGAGGACCGCCTTCATTAAAAAAGTCAATCCAGAAGTGGAGTAGGGCGAGACTCATGCTCTCACAGTGAGAGCATGCCATATCAGTGAGCGCAGCCTCTGCGTGGGTGCTGCCCAGACAGGCAATGCACTCTTTGACTACTTGCGTGCAGAGTCAGCGAGGAGATGATTTTCGTCGCTGAAGGAGAAAAATTCTGACGAAATGGCGCTCAGAGCTGACTTATATAGAGGTCGGCTCCTCCACTTTTGGCGGGTTGAAGCGCCATTGGTTCGTGCAGCCACACGAACGTGAACATGTCAGTCTTCAGTATCAGAGTAAACAGGAGTTTCCCCAAAAGCATGTCAACGCCATGGAAGAGACCGTTCGAAAGGGAACTCTAGACGTTTAAAATGTTTCTTTAAAGGAATAGTACACCAGAAATTAAAGTTATTTAATTTATTCAGCCTCATGTTGTTCTAAAGGCCTGTTCTCACAAAGACTGATAAAAGGTGGATTCTGATTGTATGACCTTCAAACTGTTTTTTCGCCCTGTAGAACACAAAAGATCCATGAACTGTCATTGTCTGGAAAAGAGCCACATGAAAATTCTTCAAAAATCCCTCTTTCATGTTCCAGAAACAATAACATCATACAGATCTGGAACAACATGAGGGTGAGTAAATACTGACAGAATGTTCGTTTCTGAGTGAACTATTCCTTTAAAATATATGCTGTGAGCGTGCTAGCATGGGAACGCAGATCTATGAGACTTCAGCAGCAGCATATTGAGGATGTGGCTAATGGAGCTGAACAGAGTAAGTGGGTGGTTGATGGTTCTAAATGTTTTTTTTTTCATAAGTGGCACTCATAGCGGCACAGAATTATGACTGAAAGAGATTTTTGGTTCTTAACAAAACCTGGACTTATATTACAGATAGTCTGTAAAGAAGTTTGGATTACGCTCAGGATCAAAAGAGCATGTGGCCAGAGATAGAGTATGTTTACAAGGATCAGTGTCCAGCTTAGCAGCAAGACAGAAAGATACTGATTTGACCAAAAATAAAAGGCATTCAATTTAAATCAAATAAAGATGCTATACGTTATTTTTATTATAATTATTATTTGTATTTGTATTTGTATTTTTTTAAATGCCACGTATGAAATGTCCCAACTACATGACAGATATCACTGAAATAGGTGTCTTGAGAAATCACACCTGTCGCTGGCTCTGTAAACAGCTAAAAAGCATATGGGAACAGCACATCCTTTTTTAGCCAACCAACGCTTCTGTTAATCATTTAGCACATTTTTGACATCAGGTTGGCTGACACATTCTTGTCATTTAGCTGTGTTTTTTTAGGGTTGGGTTTTGGATAGAGGCCATGTGTTTAAAGGGATAGGATGATGTAATTCAGTCGTTAGGCCTGGCTGAAAAATGCCTAAATAATTTACTCTCACCAACATTAATTTGTTATATTCTGACAGTGACAGTGTATATACACTACCATTCAAAAGCACCTGCCCCTTTTCCCCTTGATGTCCAAAGTGCCCTATAGAGAATGTGAAGATACATCACGCCGCGTTGCATGCTGGGGCGCTGCCGCCATTCTGGGAGGATCACCCTCTGCTACAAATGCTGAAATTAATACTGATACCTGTTTATCTTTTGTTTTGTTTTTGCCTTGAAGTTAAATATTCACATTCTTCATTGTATCGTTTGCAGGGAAGAGAAGCCATTTTATCGCATTGCATGATAATTAGATTTTTTTTTCACTTAGGTTTTGTAGAATTTCGTTTACAATGTTGATTTGATTACGGTGAAAACTGTCTCACGCCGGACGCTCGCTGCTGCTTCAGCCATCATATGGTAGAATATCCAGATAAAAGCATGTGTTCAACAGGCTGACAAGTCCATCCATTTATTTGTTGGAAACGTTTCAGTGACGAAGTATAATTGTTGTCACTGTAAATACAAAATTTTCCATGGCCACGGAGGAGAATCAGAGATTGTGGGTCATATTCAGCAGACACGAACACGCTGTATTTTTTATATTTATTTCAACAAATGACAACCAAAATTAAATCCCTGGTAGTTTAACAGTTTTGTAGCATTTTTAAAATGCTGGCTTTATGTACTAAAACAGTGATATGCTAAAAGACATGCAGATGAGCCCAGAATATGAACACAATGCCATAAAATCAAAACGCCTATCATGGCTTATGCATTGAACAGACAGTTACATTTAAAGGTCATCTGTTTCCTGGACATAGCATGCATTATTAGAAAGGTGTGCACAGAATGTGTTCTTTTAATATCACTTTCTCAGTGCATTAAGCATTTTCTTTATATAAGAGGAAAGCACTTAATAACATGTAAATAAACACGATTCGTTCACATTTTGGGCTCATATGTGTATCTGCACATAGTGAATGATTTACAATTTTGTCTTTATTACTGTCTTGGTACAAGCCACATTAAGCATTATTCGTGTTGAGCATTGTATAATGTCTCTGTTCAAGTTCTGCTCATTCACAAGCCGAGTGAGAGTCATAATTGCAAAGATAATGTTAATTATTAAACCAAACAAAATCAAAACTTTCAAAAACAAGCAGCAATGTGATTCTTTTATTGAGTGATAGGCAGTGAGTTTAATCAGTGACATTATTAATAGATTTACTATCTGGCGTCTTCTCGTCATCTCCACGACCTGCTTCCCTTGATGTTTTAATACATAGAAAAGGCGAAAAAAACATACATTGTCCAGTTTCCTCTCAGAGCGATGATCTGAGTTACTATTGCAATTCTCGATGCAGCATAAATGATATACAATGGTGACTTTTTTCACAATCACGACAGAAAATCAAACTACTGTGCTAAACTCAATAGCGGAAAGGCAGTGCGATCCTCCCTGTATGGCGGATAAATAAAGAAGTTTAACAGAACTCAATGTCAGCTTCACATTCTCTATTGTCAAGCAATTTATATATTTTTTTGTAATTAAACACCCTTTTGTGAAGGCCTGCCCAATCTAACTATTAGCAAAATTAATGAATACAAATGTAGCCGTAAATAAAATGATCCACATGATGTGGAAATAACGTTAGCTGCAGCAAGGGGCTATAATATTTTTGTCCTATGTTTTCCTAACGACAATTTTATGATTGGTTTATAAAGGCTACTACGAACACCTTTTTTCCATTTTTATCACAGAATAAGGCAGGAAATATATTTTATAGTTTCTATACTAAATGATATGTCAATCAGTACTGCATTGTTCATACAGTTTATTTATTTATTATCAGGAAATAACTTGAAAAACACACATAAACCATATATTTTTGTTTATTTTGTTATTAATGTTTATTGTCTTCACATTTCATCAGTAAAAACGTTTCTGCTTTTTATTCACCTCAGCTACATTGATTGCCGGGTGCTTTTGTTCATATTAGGGATTCCTGCATGTCATAAGTTATTACTTTTCTGAGTCCGTTTTGGACTTTCTGCGCAAAAGCGCCCTCCGGCTTCGAGTATGAATGAAACATGCACTGCATGAGAGTTCAGCACTCCTGATATTCACATCTCCTCATTCAGGTCATGCATAGACTATCGATACTGTCTCTTTGAATTTAAATCTAGAAACCTCTACGTGAACACACCTGCCCGAATAAAGTGCGGGGGACGAATTTACATTTTATTAAAATTGAATATTTATTAAATATAAAAAATGTAGCTAACATTGTTCTACACACAGTAATATAAACAAAAGTGCCTGTTCTCTTATGTTCCTGCTGTTTGATTGGAAAAAGTTTAAAAGGCGTCAAGGGGTCTTGAAACTATTAAACTATTAATACTTTGAGCTATTATTATTACAGTATTTATTTAAAAAAATGTAGAGTGCCTTAAAAATAATTATCACAACACTGGTAAAACAGGCTTATGCTGATTTTCTCATCCTCCGAATTATACTTATCAGTCCTGTTATTATTATTATTATTATTATCATTCAAAAAATGAATAAAGTCAGAACAGGATTAGAATAGAATTCTATTTTAAATAAGACAGAAATATTTTTTTTCTACAACAGCAAAACCATCATACCCTGTTGTCACAGATCGGCCAGGTTCAACCACCTCCCAATCACAGCGAACACCATCACCTGAGTACTAATCACACGCACCTGTCACAAATCAACAATCACCCTCAGCTCCAATACAAAAGCACACACCTCACATCACTCCAGTGTCCGATCTCGTTCATTCGAAGTGAACTCTCTCTTTCTGATATCCTTACACGATACATTGAAAGACTTTACCTGCCTGTGTTACTT
>NW_015649240.1:668478-669316 GCF_001515625.1 Sinocyclocheilus rhinocerous | reverse complement strand
ATGCAGCCACATCTTTACGCTACGGAAAGCGCCAAGATGGCGTTCATCATCTCGCTGCTGACAGGGCGAGCGCTGCAATGGGCAGAGACCATCTGGTCCCAAGCTGGTACAGTAATTAAATCACTTGATAATTTTATGACACATTTCCGTGAAGTGTTTGGTAAACCCGTAGGCGATACCTCTGTCTGTGACCAGTTATATCACCTCCGTCAGGGGTCTCTGTCCATAAATGACTACGCCCTGAGATTCAGAACCCTCGCAGCAGCCAGCGGCTGGAATGAGTGCGCACTTCTGACCACTTACCGGCAAAGACTGGAGCCAGGGGTGCAACTTCAGCTCGCAGCCTATGACGACTCCTATGGCTTGGAACGGTTTATACAGCTTTCCATCCGCTGCGCAACCCGCATGCAATCATGCATTTCAGCACATCAACCCTCACCATACACTCCACTCCTTCGTCGGCCAGACACCATCAGCCCTCCAGAACCAGGTTCAGGAACCCATGTTAGTGGACGGCACTCGACTCTCCCGTTGGGAGCGGCAGAGACGAAGGTGCAAAAAAAAAATTTAACTTTTAAACTTAAAATGGTCTTTTATGTTCTGTGTTTCTTTTTTAAAACTGCGTCACGGCATTTGCTGCTGTATCAAAACAGAAGCATCCGTTTCGATACACGTATCAGCAAGGAGCACAGCCCTATTTAAAGCTGTGTTCCATGTGCCCCTTTTATACTTTGAGCAACTGCCCCTCCAAAGGTCTCTGCACGGCCCTGCCATGCTTAATATTTTTGTTGAACCTGATAACGTATTTTTTTTTTTTTTTTTTGAAAAATAAAAACCC
>NW_015649240.1:666703-666981 GCF_001515625.1 Sinocyclocheilus rhinocerous | reverse complement strand
TAGAAACCCCATTTATTTTAAATACAATTTTATAAATGACGCTATAACTTATAGCTATATTTTTAGCTTTTGATCAATGTAATGCATCCTTGCTAACTAAAATTAATTTAAAATGTTACTGTCTCCAAACATTTGAACGGTATAATGCATATATATAATTTTATTTATAGGGACAATTTTTGCTTATGCGACCATTTATTTAGGAACTATCTGCAAGTAAACAACTGTTGTACAAGTAAAATTCCATTTATGCAATTTTATAGGACTATATATATATA
>NW_015649240.1:659912-666410 GCF_001515625.1 Sinocyclocheilus rhinocerous | reverse complement strand
ATATATATATATTATATGATATTTAATTTTAATCATTTATATTTTCATTATAAACATTATAAACTTTCTGATACAGATTATATTAATTCTATTTTTTTACAGAACTGTGGTGGCAAGTGAGCCAGATACTTCGGTGCAAGCTGAGGCGTTGGACTATTTCAAGAAGTCACATTTCTCTGGACCTGTCATTTAGATCCTTATCATTTAATTTGATAGGGGACATTCTGAAATATAATTAGGTGAATTAGTTTTACCTCAGTCTACTTTCTCCTCCTCGCCTGAGCAAAACAATGTAAGTTAAAACTAGCTCTTCTTACCCCACTCAACCCTTTACAACGTCCAGACAGAAATGAAAAATGACTGATATGTAACCACTGAAGGCTGCTGCATTAGTGTGATTTCACCAAAAGTAATTGGTGTTTTTACACAAGGTATAACATAAAGCACATACCTTGAAATAATGGCTAAATTACAGTAATGCAAGGTCTCAGGTGGTTTATTGCTTCTATAAATGATAATAAAAGTCACAGATGTTCATTAAATAGTTGAATTCATTAATAATTAAAATGAACAATTCTTATGCCGAGTAATGCAGTTCTTTAGTTTAGCTGTATGGCTGTTTAGTGTCATTAGTGTCAGAGCTATAAGCAAAGATTCATCCTGGCTACTTGCATGTAAATATTCTAAGCGTTTAGTGATCAGTAAGGGCTGTACAGTAGATGTGCGCTCTGTGCAAGTTATAAAACCCTGAATGTGAGGGCGTATTGCTTCGCCACAGAGAGAACGACTCGCATTGACCTGTATTGTGCAAAGTAGGCTACCAGCACTGTTGGGGAACCTGGGTAACGATCTCCAGCCTGCGTCAGAGGGGCTTTCACTGCCGCCCCATCTCATCATCTGCCATAAAGACAGTGCAGGACTGAGGAGAGAGAGGGAACAAAACAAAGAGATCTCATGCTCCACATTTTTTTTTTTTTTTTTACCTCAGACCATTGATTGTATCCATGGAAACCACAATGAAACAGAGAAGATGTTGTTTTTCTAAAGTTGGCATTTTTTTGTAGTGACTAGAGGTATTCGATGCATCTTAAGAAATCCGACAACTGAGAACAATCCCTCGGACTTCACTTCAACTTACTTACCCATAAAGCGGCCAGAATTCAAACGATAAATAAAACAGCAGGCACCAATTTAAAGTAAATGTGGCTAGCTAATTCCCAACATCTAAGAGATCGTTTAGAGGCGTGTTAAGGGTTCAAGAACACCTTGAAGGGATGGAGGTTCCCCACGAACATTAGTTCCCATGCTAAATGACCTATATACTCAGTAAAACGGTGTCTGTCTCAGATGTCTTTGCATGGCTCTGCTTACGTGCACAGCTAAAATTGAACTTCACACTGCACCAGGGGGCCTTTCATATCTTTACATAGACACAAGGCGGTAAAATTAAACTGTGCAATTTAGGTTGCCACCGGAAAATCCTAAAACAGTGCAGGTCAGAATATTTCACCAGAGGGAACCTCATTTCTCTGATATTGAACTATGATGGATGTGTGTCATTTTAAGACACAGATTCACTGATGTTGATATTGCAGTCTGTAAAATATTTAGCGTGGTATAATTGAAAGAAATTTTGACATATTGGGGTGAACCTCTTGAAAAATGGCCAGGTCGGAGCTGTGGCATAGATAGTAGTGTGTTTAAACCCCACATACAGTACAAGTTTGAGTTTGTCCTAGGTCATGTCCCAGTCCCAGTTCAGGTCTCCCTCTTACTTTCCTGTTGGTGTGTGTGTGTGTGTGTGTGGGGGTATGTTATTTTTCGTATTTCTCCCAGAAAAAAGTAAGAAATTATATTTTGCTTAAAACTTAAAAATTTACTGTTTGTTTTCTTTCTTTCTTTCTTTCTTTCTTTCTTTCTTTCTTTTTTATACTAATTTCTCATTACAGTAATGTGCCTAGATTCATTTATTTATTTGATTGATTGATTGCCCATTATTCTCAATAGTGATTCTCATTAAATGTTCATTACTAAAATACAGTAATTTTGTACCGCAATTATTGTAAAACTTTTAACTATTTTTTAAAATATATTTTGAAATAATTTGTATTTACTTATATATTATTTTAATATATATTTGTTATATATTATTTTATTATCATATTATATATTCATCAATATTATCATAGTTTGAGTTTGTCCTAGGTCATGTCCCAGTCCCAGTTCAGGTCTCCCTCTTACTTTCCTGTTGGTGTGTGTGTGTGTGTGTGTGGGGGTATGTTATTTTTCGTATTTCTCCCAGAAAAAAGTAAGAAATTATATTTTGCTTAAAAAAAAAGAAATATTTACTCTTCTCTTTCTTTCTTTCTTTCTTTCTTTCCTTCTTTGTCTTTCTGCCTTTCTGTCTTTCTGTCTTTCTTTCTTTCTTTTTTATACTAATTACTCATTAGAGTAATGTGCCTAGATTCATTTATTTATTTGATTGATTGATTGCCCATTATTCTAAATAGTGATTCTCATTAAATGTTCATTACTAAAATACAGTAATTTTGTACCGCAATTATTGTAAAACTTTTAAATATTTTATAAATATTTTTAAAATAATTTGTATTTACTTATATATTATTTTCATATATATTTCTTATATATTATTTTATTATCATATTATATATTCATCAATATTATCATAATAATGAATATTTATTTATTATTATTTTTTATTGCAATTATGACTTTGGAAATTTGGGATTTGGGGGAGTGTAATTTATCATAATTGAATAAAAAATATTTCATTATTTCATAGTGCAAGAAATTATAATACTCCTTTTAAAAGGCTTCATTTGCTTTCTGTTCTAAAATATGACCTGGGCTGCATTTCTCAACAGCGCCAATTCTTTCTATGATCTACTTGTGATGCTTCTGAGAAAATGCTTGACAGTTTTGTGAGATTCACCTATTAGTCTGTTCATTCTCAAATTTGTAACAGGCCGTTTCAAACATTGTTTCATATTTCAACATTGGGTTTTGTATGTTTAAAGCATTTGCTTGAATTTTAAATGTATCGCTCATGAAAAACTCATTTGATGTAGAGTTGAGGGACACTGGGATGGCATAATACTCATTTGTTTGCCAAGAAGGAGAGAATTAGTTTGTGTTTAATATCTTCAAAGTCTGACTATGGGAAAATATTATCTTTTTCATTTCAAAGCAATCCGGGTGTTTTGGCTGTCATCTTTATGCTCAGACCCAAATGCATAATCAAATATTTAAACCATTAATAATATCTTTAAAGAACAGAATGAAATACTCTGACAGACTGAATCAGGTTTACCGGTTCTTTACTAAGTGCTCAGGTCCACAAGAAAAAGACATAGTGAAAATTCTCCTCTCCAATGTGTGCAGGTGTGTGTGTGTGACGCAATCTCATAATCAGAACTGGGCAGTATTTTAATTAAATGTATTTAAAATACGTATTTAATACTTTTGAGTATTTTATCATGTAATTTGTATTTTGCTTGGGGAAAAAAATCAAATGTAATTTGTAATTAAATACTTTGAGAGACCGTATTTTGTATTTGAAATACTTAAAATACTTAATCAAGTAGGTCATGTTATTCTCAGATAATACAATATCTTTCTTCACCTGTCTTAATAGTACTGCCAACTACAGCCTATCACAGTTTAGATGCAAGTGAATCATATAACATCCTGTTGGATCCATAGGCGGAGTCTTAAAGGGTTAGTTCACCCAAAAATTAAAATTCTGTTGTTAATTACTCACCCTCGTGTTGTTCCACTCCTGTAAGACCTTTGTTCATCTTCGGAACATAAATAAAGATATTTTTGATGAAATCCGAGAGCTTTCTGTCCCCCCATAGGCAGCAACGCAACTTACACATTCAAGGTCCAGGGTAGGGTTGCACCAGCCATTCGTAAGTTCTTACTTCAATTAGAACGTTAAGTCCACACTAGAGGCTTAGTAAACACTAGCTAGTTTGTAACTAAATTAAGGCAGGACGTAGGTAGTAGTTCGTAAACTCTCCGTAAAGTAATGCGTAGTCGCATAATATGACGTTTACCCTAAATCATCCAATAGAAACCTTCAAATACGCGAGCAGAACTTGTTTAAATGCTATGAATTTTAATTTATCCTTCATTCTAACTTCTTTTGCCTCACGTATACTAATGGAAAAACAAGTTTCCATTAAAAACGATACATTAATAACATTAGTCTATATGTAAGCTATTTTATATGTAAATAACATTCAGAAACTGTAGGCTAATTGAATTAAATAAGGATCAATAAATACTGAAAGAAAAAAAACCCATAAGAAATGCCATTTATTTATTATTTCATCTGGCATGCGCAACACGGACCAAAGCACACAGAGGCGCACTGTAGATGGGGTGTTGAAGACGCGCTAAAAAAGAAACAAACTACGTTTATTCACATATTGTTCTCTCTCTTAATATGTACGTGAGTGTAAATGTCAGCAGCATCATATATGCCTAAAGGATTGCAGGTTGTCGGGTAAAAGAAGAGCATATTGATGCAGTTCACTCAGTCTGCAATTTTTTTCCAACCGTTACTCCTGACCAGACGCTTCCGTAAATATTTAGTTTATACTAGGGCTGTCATCGTTAACACGTTAACGTATGCGATTAATTTTACAATCCTTAATGCGTTAAAATAATTTAACGCAATTAACGCAAAATTACTAAAGCACAATTTCTATTCTAACCCTTTAACCCAATTTTGCTTCTCTGCTTGCCATTAGATCATTTTAAGCCGCTAAACTCCGGGAAAGTTTTCAGTCCAATGATCCAGTAATGCCGAGTTCACACTGCACGATTTTAGCCCGATTTTTCACTCGCCGACAGGTTTTGCGAAATCGCCGACAAACGATAATGTTTTGATTTGTCATGTTTATGTTGCTGTGTTTAGTTATTCTGAATGGATCCGTGTACTGTAGTAGATATATGCAGTCAGCAGGCGGTTGGTTTTAAGTTTTTTTTTAGCATGTCCATGTGGTCCTTTTTGGTATCGCAACTTGACTTCTCTAAAATGTAAAAAAGCTCTTTGCTGTTGCACTGTACACATGCTATAAAATTCTGATATTTTTTTCTTTCATATGTGCTTATATGGGCTCCTTATATCATTTGGTTCTTTGGTGTTCTTTTGGAGTTTCTAAGTGTCCTTTTTTGGAAAGACATCTAAATTTATCTTGAAAAAAGCTTGCAGAAAATATTGATTTTTGAGAATCACCCTTCGATCTTTTGGTTTACTTTGCTGGATATAGCAAATGATGACAAAATAAACATTTGAAACAAGATAAATGGTCTATGCTTAATTTCATGAAGTGTGCGATTAATCGTGATTAATCACAGAAAAAGGATGTGATTAATTAGATAAAATATTTTAATCGATTGACAGCCCTAGTTTATACATAGAGTTACACTTCAACTAAGTGTAATGGTGCAACGAAAAAATATTTAGTAGTGCGTAAGTTGTAACTTAGTGCCCATTTACGTCAAAACTAAGTTGTAACTTACATACAGCTGGTGCAACCGGACCCAGAACAGTAGGAAAGACATCATTAAGTAATCCATGTGACTCCAGTGGTTTAACGCAAATTTTATGAAGCGACACAAGTCTTACGGGTGTGAAACGACATGAGGGTATAATTAATGACAGAATTTCCATTTTTGGATGAACTATGCCTTTAATTCATCCATGGTTCAAACTTCAAACTGGAAAAAAAGAAGCTGTTTTGGTGCTCTGTGTAAACTGGCTAAGTATTTACTAAAATATATACTATCAGATATTCCTCACTGAATATTATTACAAGACAGAAGGAAAAGCTGTGCTGCTCTACTACTTTGCTTACTAGCTGACAAGTGATGTTAGCTTGCTAGCTAAAGTTAGCTACTTGTTTCTATGGACAAAATGACATTTTTAAAGGGGGTTAAAGAAATAATTTTCAAGTAGCCTATTTCACTTTTTATTGCCAATGTGTGAACAGCATGTAACAAAACTTTAAAAATGAGATGAAGCCTGTGGACTAATTTTTATGTGAAGGATTCAAGGCGGTTTTGCTGGGAAAATTTCATAACAATAAGTTGCTGGCCACAGCTCACTTAACGGCCACCGGTGTTGCTAATAACAAGGGTTTCTGAATTCTACACAGAGCCCTTTAACAGCTAAATATCAGCATTTTCAGGAGTTAATCTTTACTGTTGACAGTTAAATAGCTTGAAGCATCCTCTTGAGTAGGACTAGGCTTTATGACAATACAGTTTCGCAGGACGGCTTAAAGGGGTCATGTGATGCGATTTCAGTTTTTCCTTTCTCTTTGGAGTGTTACAAGCTCTTGGTGCATAAAGAAGATCTGTAAAGTTGCAAAGAGTAAAGTCTCAAATCCAAAGAGATATTCTTTATAAAAGTTAAGAGTCAACCACGCCTTCCTAAAACAGCTCGTTCTAACACGCCTCCTCATG
>NW_015649240.1:656404-659795 GCF_001515625.1 Sinocyclocheilus rhinocerous | reverse complement strand
GAGGGGAAAGCACTTCTCTTTCTCTTATGTGTGTATCTAACTCCAGTATTACTAAATGTAATGGCACTGTCTCTTGCACTTCAAATGATTTATTGTAAATACTGTTTGTATTTTTGTATTTTTAAATGATAAATTACTTGTATTTTAATTAAATACAAAATACTGGTGTGAGAAATTAATTTTAATTAAATACATTTGATGAGCAAGTATTTGTAATTTGTAACAAAATACTTTTTGATGTATTTGTGCCCATCTCTGCTCATAATTACGATTATTATAAATTTTGAAGTTTGACTCTTCTCCCCCTCCCGGATTTCCTGATGTTGTTCTTGTGAGTAGGGCGACAGTCTGACAGCTCAATTTGGTGGCGACGCCCCTGAGACCCCCCATTAAAGTGTGCTGGAGGTGACATCATAACTCTCCCATGATCCCCTAACAGGCCGCAAAGAGGAGAGAGGACAAGCCAGAGCCGATGAATCAGTCTGCTTCCCCAAACGCTCACAGGATGACCTCTATGTGCACATAATATAGAAAGAAGTCCATTTGCTGTCTTTACATTGTCCTTATGCATATTAATCATTATTAGTGCTTGTTAAAGCAAACATATTACTGTTATGTTTATATATTTTATATTTTGATGCCAGTTGTTCCTACTGAATACTCTAACTTTAAGTCAAGTCACCTTTATTTATATAGTAATTTATAAAAAAAAAAAAAGGTCCAAAAGCTGTCATTGGGTTGGTACCTTTTCAAAATATACAAAAATGCACCATTTAGGTACTTTTACGGTAATAAAATGCACTCTTTAAGAGTAAATAAGGTACCGCCCCAGTGATAGATTTTGGACCTTTTTTTTCTCAGTACAGATTGTTTCTAAGCAGCTTCATAGTATTAAACAGGAAAATAACAGAATTACTGATGCAAACTTCATCAAATATGAGATAAATCCAAATTCTGCTGTAAAGCAGCTCTAGCAAACAAATAGTGTCATTATTCAGCTCAAGTCAGTTCAGTGTTAATTCAGTCCAGTTCAATAACTGTAAAGATCATAAATTATGAAATAATTTCAGTTCAGCTATAAGCAGCTCTACAGAAAATAGGGTACAACATAGTGTTGATGTTTAGCTTAACCCTCATGTGGTGTTCGGGTCCTTTTTGCTCTGAAAATTTTTTATTTTTCCCGAAAATACTAGTTAATGTTATCGCATTGGACTGAAATTTTGTGACTTTGTTCACAAAGGGTATAACTACTTCTAAAAAAATTTTTGATCATTTTCATACTTCTCTGGGGGAGATTTTTCACCTTGTTACACCCATGATGTTACAGAGCAAAAAGGACCCGGCCTCAAAAAAATGCTTATAAATCACTCATTATGCTATATTATCACCAAAGATTGGATTCAATCTTTTTGTCAACTTCTTTTCTTTCATTTAGGACTGGTTTTGTATTTATATTTGCTTCTGATTAATCGTAGGCCTCATTTATCTGAGAGTAGGCACCTCATTTTTTGAGTGAAAAAAGCATTATTTATGAACAATTTTCACAATATTAAATAAAAACTGAAGAAAATTTGCACTATCACAATAGTGTGCTTCAATGTTTAATCAGGGAGTTTGTTTTGAAAGGCTTTTATGTTGTACAAAATGGCACAAAGTCACACTTGTGGTGTTCCCAGGCAAAAATGACCCGGCCTCAAAAAAATCTTATAAATCACTCATTATGCTATATTATCACCAAAGATTGGATTCAATCTTTTTGTCAACTTCTTTTCTTTCATTTAGGACTGGTTTTGTATTTATATTTGCTTCCAATTAATCGTAGGCCTCATTTATCTGAAAGTAGGCACCTAATTTTTTGAGTGAAAAAAGCATTATTTATGAATAATTTTCACAATATTAAATAAAAACTGAAGAAAATTTGCACTGTTTATCAAAATAGTGTGCTTTAATGTTTAATCAGGGAGTTTGCTTTTAAATGCTTTTATTTTGTACAAAATGGCACAAAGCAAACTCCCTGATTAAACATTAAAGTACACTAGTGTGATAAACAGTGCAAATTTTCTTCAGTTTTTATTTAATATTGTGAAAATTATTCATAAATAATGCTTTTTTCACTCAAAAAATGAGGTGCCTACTCTCAGATAAATGAGGCCTACGATTAATCAGAAGCAAATATAAATACAAAACCAGTCCTAAATGAAAGAAAAGAAGTTGACAAAAAGATTGAATCCAATATTTGGTGATAATATAGCATAATGAGTGATTTATAAGCAATTTTTTGAGGCCGGGTCATTTTTGACCGGGAACACCACAAGTGTGACTTTGTGCCATTTTGTACAAAATAAAAGCCTTTCAAAACAAACTCCCTGATTAAACATTAAAGTACACTAGTGTGATAAACAGTACAAATTTTCATCAGTTTTTATTTAATATTGTGAAAAATTATTCATAAATAATGCTTTTTTCACTCAAAAAATGAGGTGCCTACTCTCAGATAAATGAGGCCTACGATTAATCAGAAGCAAATATAAATACAAAACCAGTCCTAAATGAAAGAAAAGAAGTTGACAAAAAGATTGAATCCAATATTTGGTGATAATATAGCATAATGAGTGATTTATAAGCAATTTTTGAGGCCGGGTCCTTTTTGCTCTGTAACCTCGTTAGTGTGAAAGGGTTCTGAACACAACACAAGGGTTAAACGTTTTGAATGATGAAATGTAAGGACAATAAACACTCGCCTGCGACAATATATGGAACACATCTGTGTTCTTCAAGCCATCTCTGGTATTTTCATAATGATTAAGTATATTTGTAAGCCATTTCTAATCGACATAGCTTTTATTACAGTATATAATATATTTTCTGCCTCATTCTGTGATAAGAAGCCACATCAGGAAGTTATTTCAAACACTCGATTAATGTTGTGAAGTAAAAACAAGTTATAATGTTCTCTGTTGTTGGACAACAGGTTTAGACACACACACACACAGCCAATTCTGAGAGAAATAAAACACACGGATATTATTTAAACGCAAAACCAAAAAAACGCAGTTCATAAGCGCGTATTGAACCGTGGATGTCGTACCGATCGGTTCGATATTATATTGAGAATGGCAAGCATCCCTACTGCTTTCGCGCTCACTCCAGCGCAGGTGTGTGAGCTGGTGTCCCGCTGTGTGCAGGGCTGCCGGAGCGTGGAGGAGTTCCAGTGCTTGAACCGCATTGAAGAAGGCACTTACGGCGTCGTCTACCGAGCCAAAGACAAGAAGACTGATGAAATCGTGGCCCTGAAACGACTGAAGATGGAGAAGGAGAAGGAGGGCTTTCCCATCACCTCCCTCAGAGAGATCAACACCATCCTGAAGGCCCAGCACCCCAACATCGTCAC
>NW_015649240.1:645422-649526 GCF_001515625.1 Sinocyclocheilus rhinocerous | reverse complement strand
CTACGATTAATCAGAAGCAAATATAAATACAAAACCAGTCCTAAATGAAAGAAAAGAAGTTGACAAAAAGATTGAATCCAATCTTTGGTGATAATATAGCATAATGAGTGATTTATAAGCAATTTTTGAGGCCGGGTCCATTTTGCTCTGTAACCTCGTTAGTGTGAAAGGGTTCTGAACACAACACAAGGGTTAAGTCAGTATTGATTCAATTCAGCTGAACTGTACAGTTGATTTCATGTGGCCGTGTAGCTTTTGAAAATCTGATCACAAATGACCGCAAAATGCTGGTAAAAATAAAACATCATTCATCATTCAGTTAAACCACAAATAATTTTTCTTTCTGCTAAAATAAAACATCATTCATCATTCAGTATGATTGGTAAGATGGCGCCGACGCTGATGGCTGCCTCCGTGGCATGCTCCGCAGTTGTTTTTATGTTTTTGTTAGTTTGTCCTGTCTTTAGTTATATCCCTGCAATCAGTTTCACCAGAGACGAATTCAGTAAGAGACAGCTTTGTCACATCCACATTAATGACAATGGTACACATAATTCTTATAATCGTAAACATAAGTATAGCTCAAAGACTAATATGCCTAATAAGACTAACACTGCACTCTCAGAAAAGAAAGTTAGTGAGGTATTAATATGTACACTATATCTGTTAGTTAATAATTAGGTACAAAGATTTACCTTTGGAAAGTATACTGGCCCAGTGACAGATTTTGTACCTCTTTTTGTGAGAGTGTTATATTGTTATATAATGGCAGTGCCATATACAGCTCTTGTTATCATTAGTCACAGATTACACTGAAACATGCATAAGCAAATAAACATTAACAATACCATTAAATATTAAAATGTAATTTATTCCTGTGATGAGAAAGTTGTCCTGCTTAATATTTTTGTTAAAACAGTAATCCATTCAGGGTTCTTTGATGAATAGAAAGTTTAACAGAACAGAATATATTTGAAATAGAATATTCTTTGCTGAATAAAAGTATTAATTTCTTTCAAAAATATGTATTTGCACATAAATTAAAGTTTTTTTTTGTAGTTCCCTAAATTACAAGGATATGTACATCTGATTTTTACATTTAGTGTAAAATGTACTTTTTTTTCTGTGCAAAACTAAAGCCACTCCATTTAATGTTGATATTCATATCTGTAGCACAAATGATGAAGGATGAGTTACACCCTGCATTTTAATATTTATTTCAATTTTACATTTAAGTATTTAGCAGATATTTTATCCAAAAAGACAAATGTGAGATAACACAGATTTTTTTGAATATCAAATAATCACAATACACGCAATGTAGCATCAAGGTTTTATTTTCAAGAATACAAAAACATAACTTTCCAGTTACTTTTAAACAGTGCTACGTTGACTTCATAAATCACTGAATAAAATGTTTATTTTTTTCCTTATATTTGGATTGCCTGCTCAAAATATTTAGGTTTAACTATTAGGCAAATAGCCAAGAGCTCTTTGAACAGAAGTTGTAACATACACACTGTAGGCCACTGCACTTCCCATTCAAACTGACCACATCAAATAAAATATCAGTGTAGAATGTGCACTGCTCACATCATATAACAGTGCATCTTTTAGGCTTAAAATATATTCACACCATTCCTTTATTTCCAGTCAATACCGTTAAATGATTCAGTCTTACTGGCACATTTTGACTCGGTGTCAATGGTATAATTCAGACTGCAGTACAAGTCAATCAAACTTCTATCACAGTGTTAACATGACTACAGCGTGACAATCACTCTTTGGTTTGTATTAATTGATGTTCTGCCCATTCTTGCCATCCACCTGGATAATGCTGGACCCTACAAGAAGAGAGAGACAACTTAGACAACTAAAGCAAACACAACTTCAATATACAGCACTATAGCATATTGATCTTAAACTGGTTTTAATGTGCAATTTCTTTTATTTATTCAGAAAAAAATAAAATTTTCTGTTATGCATTTCATAAAAGCACTTATCCTAGAATGATCCTTTTATTTCACATATTAGCATGGTTTTATTGTTTGTTTTTCAACCTTAGTATACTACATAAAATTGAGCATAGTCTGGCTTATAATGCGTGAATGATACTAATGCATCTACCTACTTATGATGAGAATAACAGAGAAAAACCATTAAAATTTGCCATCTGGTCGACGCTACAGAGCTCTGAGCACCAGAACGACCAGACACAGGAACTGTTTCTTCCCTCAGGCCATCCATCTCATGAACACTTAACAATAACTGTGGAACACACACTATTTATTCACTCATACACTTATTTATCTAACACACATACTCGGTCTACACCTCAAATTTGCACATAATATACAGTACCTGTACATACAAAACTGTCTATTGTAATATACCTGCACATACAACTGTCAATTTATATATTTTTATTCCTTATTTACTTGTTCTATTTTTTATTATCTGTGTTTTTTGTTCTGTCACTGTCATTCTGTTACACTGTGGAAGCTTCTGTCACGAAAACAAATTCCTCGTATGTGTAAACATACCTGGCAATAAAGCTCATTTTGATTCTGATTCTGATTCTGATTCAGTTCAACCACAAATAATTTTTCTTTCTGCTAAAAATGAACATTATGCAAAGGAAAGTGTATGTAAATTGCAGTGTGCATAATACATCATATCATGAACAAGATGAACTATTATCAATGCATGAATCAAAATTGCTCAGTATGCTGAAGTTTTCCATACTTTATTTTTAATAATAATGCTAAATGTGGAGCTGAAATGATGTATAGAACAGTTAAATCAGTCACTGTAATATTAACATCTCATCTGTGACATTTTGTCTGCTGACAGGTGACAGACCATGTGACCTCCACTGACTTCACAAAGTGCAACAGTCTGTAAATAAAAACAATGTTCAGAAATGGATTTTTAATAACTTAAATCCCATTCAAGCCACCCATTCACATTATTTCAAATTATATATTATTATTATTATTATTGTTTAAAAGCTGAATTTGTAGTGAAAATGATGCTATACAGAAAATTCCACCAATCAAATGAGCTTGCAGGGAAGTCTTGTACATTGACCATTAATAATATAAGCAAAATACTTCATTTTCTTAAGGAAAATAAAGTTTCTTGTTTTTGTGCTGAAATACGACCTGGGGCTGCATTTCCCAATGGTGCGAATGGTAATCACTCAATAGCATTGTGGTGAGATTTGCACAACGAGCACCACTCACATTGTCTTTAGAAAATGTAATAATACAGAATATTTATTACAAAGGGGTTGAAGTTTGCTATGGGAAATATTTAGTTTTTTGAAACTTCATTATATGGATCTTTTTGATTATACTAATCATTTTTTTTCTACATACTAATAGGCTTCTAAACTTTGCCACTGCTGGCTGATGATTCAGTAAACTTACAGATGGTTTTAGCTCTCTTTTGTCATAAATCAAGCTAGCATGCGTTATTAAAGCTCTCATGCACACTTACCCAGACATTTAAAGTCTGCACGCTGGGGTCTGGAGCCGAGTACACCTGATGTATTAGGACAGAAGTGTAGAGTGATGGAGAGGATGAGGTAGACAGGGTTATATTTGGCCTGTCTAAACAAGAGGAGATGTGGATTGCCCTCTGCACAGATTTGTCGTTCCGATGTGGGGTGGTGGCGTCTCTCCAGGTTTCCGTTATGTGCCACTGACTGCGGTAATGAGAGTAATTTATATTGTCATTTGTTTACAAGGCTTGCAGTGACCATGTCAGGCAAGGAGCAGAAGGAGACACTAATATGAAGATGCGGTTATGTAGAGTCTGTGGTAGTGTAATTAAAAATGGATCAACAGAATCACGCTAAACAAGGACAAGTAAGTTCAACAGATTAATGATTTGTCAATTAGCAAATGCTTTTATCCAATGTGACTCAAAGCGCATTTCACTATTACAGTTAAAGGTCTTATCTATCTATCTATCTATCTATCTATCTATCTATCTATCTAATCCTCTATATGTCTGTCTGTCTGTCGTTCTGTCTGTCTGTCTGTCTGTCTGTCTGTCTGTCTGTCTGTCTGTCTATCTATCTATCTATCTATCTATCTA
>NW_015649240.1:640618-644379 GCF_001515625.1 Sinocyclocheilus rhinocerous | reverse complement strand
GTCTGTCTGTCTGTCTGTCTCTCTGTCTGTCTGTCTGTCTGTCTGTCTATCTATCTATCTATCTATCTATCTAATGTCTATATGTCTGTCTGTCGTTCTGTCTGTCTGTCTGTCTGTCTGTCTATCTATCTATCTATCTATCTATCTATCTATCTGTCTCTGTCTGTCTAGCTAACTATCTAGCTTATCACAGAAGTTAAATATTATTTATATGGATTCCTTTGAATTTCACTTCATTTATCTGTACTTTCTTACATCAGTTTCAATTTGCAGTTTCATTTCTGCATCCTGTTTGCTAACTCAATTCATTTTAATTGAAATTCTTGAGATTAATTTGAACTGAAAAAAGGCAATGAATGAACAAATTCAAATTTTAGTGTTTTAGTGTTACTGAGGACAATTATTTGGACAGTTGGGAGAACTCACCAACTCACAAATTTAAGCATCATATTTTCTCTCAACAGTCCCTTTTTACTGTGTGAGTTCTTTCTTTCTTTTAATATGAACAGTTTCATCATTTTGTTTATATGCTTTCAATACAGCATCTCAAAATTACTCAAATCAGTAATCAGAAATATGTGTAACTCTGTAAGGAAATGTATGCTGTGCATTCATAGAGTCGAGGGCCAGCTCGCTGCGACAGTTATTAGAGCGATTGTCCCCCTGTCCATGTCTCCAGCAGAGCCTTCAGGCATCTGGCCATGTCGTCCCCATGTCCTCACAAATACACTTCTACAACACCAGATGTTTCTACACACGTCACTGATAGATAGACAGACCGCATTGCAACTTTGCACAAATACATTTTCACAAATGAACATCCAGCCATTCATTTCCATGACCCTGTTATTCAGACTGCGTACAGTAGCAGCACAGTATTTATCCTGCTTCATAAAGACCCAAAACACTTTTATCCCACAGCTACCTTTGAACTGAGGGTTTAGATATATACAATATATGCACTGTTCAGAAGCAATGTTTTCCACTGAGCATAGATAGAGAAAAAAATAATAGTATGATCATCAAATGATGAGAAAGGAAAAACAAACCATTGCACAAGAACAAACAGCCTGCAACCAATGTGTAACTCTGTAAGGAAATGTATGCTGTGCATTCATAGAGTCGAGGGCCAGCTCGCTGCGACAGTTATTAGAGCGATTGTCCCCCTGTCCATGTCTCCAGCAGAGCCTTCAGGCATCTGGCCATGTCGTCCCCATGTCCTCACAAATACACTTCTACAACACCAGATGTTTCTACACACGTCACTGATAGATAGACAGACCGCATTGCAACTTTGCACAAATACATTTTCACAAATGAACATCCAGCCATTCATTTCCATGACCCTGTTATTCAGACTGCGTACAGTAGCAGCACAGTATTTATCCTGCTTCATAAAGACCCAAAACACTTTTATCCCACAGCTGAGCAGTTGCGAGATGTTTTCAATGGAAAAATCTAAGTTGGATGTGTGGATATTTTCCATGATGCAAGCTGGCATGTGTGTGTTTGTGTGCGAAAGAGACCGGAGGAGGAGGATCAGTGCATGGAGTAGCACAGGAGGAGGAGACCAACCCAGATTTGCAGGATGCTGTGATAAAAAGCCATGAAAAATGATCACAGGAGGACTGCTGAAATATATCACATCTTCTTTACCCTCCCCTCTGCATATACTGATCCATGAGGGAGTGAAAGAGAAAGGACACTTTAAACATATAAGTGTCACAGAGTTTCTCTTCACACATCCACATCAGAACATTCTCTCGTCAGCACCCTGGGAATAACATCAAACATGGATGTCAGCTGTTTGATCCTGTTTGCATGTCCAGAGGGTTATTGAATAGGTACATATTTAAGTTTTCTTTAGGCAAAGCATTTTTCTCTCACTTTAGGACAGGCAACAAGAGCAAAAATGCACAGCAAATGGAAATTGTACTGATTAGGTTCTAAAGTTTGACTAACTCAATTATCTTTTACTTTTGGAAGGGAGAATTTAAACAAAAGACTTCCAAAAACCTGGAATATGATACTTGCGGTACTTTAATTGTGTTTTACCTTATGTCCAAATTTTTTTGTAAATGCACAGAAAAAAAAACAGGATGTGTGACAATATTTCATTGAACAACAAGAGGGTGAGTAAATGATGACAGAATTTACATTTTCGGGTCAGAAATCTCAACATAAACAAATATCCGAGATACATTTAAAAAAAAAAAAAAAGAACATAATTTATTTGAAACAGGAACTTTTTGTAACATTTTAAATGTCTTTACTGTCACTTTTGATTACTCAATGCATCTTTGCTGAATAAAAGTATTAATTTCTTTCATAGAATAAAATAAATAAATAAAACTCTTACTGACCTCAGACTTTTGCACAATATTATATTTATATAAGTATATTTAGTGTTTATTTAGTGTGTATTTACATAAGCCATCCAATTGTTAAAATTCCCTAATTAATTTTTGTTCATTTCATATTCCTTATAAGAAGTTATATAAGAATGTCAGATTAGCACCCACTATACAAAGATATTTGCCAAATTGACCAGATAGAATGAAGTATTCCAGAGAGTATGTAATAAAAGATGATAATTATTGCTATACTATAGTCAGATTTTACCTGTATTTATTAATTTTGCACATCATTGCGTTGTGTTTTAGTGTTAATGGAAAGGTTTGTAAAATTAAAAGATAATATCCTGGCAAAAAAAAACAAAATACATTTTTGTTGCTTAAATTAATATAAATGTTAACTGAAAAAAATAAAATAAACATTTTATATTTTAGCGAGCTGACAACTTTTCTTGAAGTACACTTGAAGTACTAAAGTAACTAAAAGTAAAACTGAAATAAAAATTAATAAAAACAATATAGGCACACCTTAAAAAAATATAAAAATGACAAAACACAACAACATTACTAAAAATTAAAACAGAGAATATAAAAATTAAAAACAATCCTAAAAACAAATTCAAAATATTTTTAAAAACTATAAAAGTTTAAAGTTAAAAAATATTTTTTTATGTTTTTGAAAGTCTCTTTTGCTCATCAAGGCTCCATTTATTTGAGTAAACAGTAAAAACACAAAAATTGTGAATTTTCAGCATCATTTCCAGTCTTCAGTGTCACATGATCCTTATGGGTATCCTAAAAACAAATTCAAAATATTTTTCAAAACTATAAAAGTAATTATATAACTGTGAACTGAAATATGAAAGAGCAACCTGAAGTTTCTCATCTGGATTACCCTCTGTGCTTCGGATGGATGTTGGCCCTGTTGGACCGTTGTGATGTCAGCGTCACTGATTACACCAGGATCCGTGTGCTTGCGGAACGATTTAAGTAACTATGGCAACAGACCGAAGAATATTACAAGCAAACTTAAACTTCACGTCACTCTTTTCTCTGAGGCTTATGTGAGATTTACTATAATCAGCAGTTCAAGCCTCTCTGCTGGAGCATCAGGATCAAACATCAGCTGGGCTGCGGGTCTCAGTGGGGTTAATGATTAATGACATGTTCATAGCACATCTGATCACATTCTCCATCTGTCATCTCCCTCAGGTCAAAGCACCCTAAACACTAGAAATGCTACAAGGTCTTATTAGTGGTGTGTAACTCCTAACTCCTAACACTCGTACTGACCTTCAGTACATAACTCATCCCTCCCTCACTGTGCCATATAAAAAATAAAAAAAGTCACCTGAAATGTACTTTCACTTAAAAAAAAAAAAATAAATAAAAAATAATAATATATAT
>NW_015649240.1:630554-640567 GCF_001515625.1 Sinocyclocheilus rhinocerous | reverse complement strand
TATAACATTTCTCATTTTCTTGTAGTTTAACTAAAACTGACATTAGAAATAATTTAAATTACAAAAACACACAACAAACTTACTAAACTCTAACTAAAAATTTAACTAAAATAATAACTAACTAAAAATAAAATGAAAACAGAAAATGTACAAATATAAACTAAAAAAAATGAAATGTAAATTTTTTATAAAAACTGCATTAGTATTTTTTAAGTGATATTAAAATAACTGCTGTGAACATGATATATATACACCTCAAATTGTGTGGTTTATTGAAGAGAGGTGAGTTATAACTTTCTATGTAATCAGATTTAACTTTTGTAGTGGGTAAAAATCAAATCTTATATTGAAAATATTGCATGTTTATGTACATTATACTGTTCAAAAGATTGAGATCTGTAGGATTTTTTTTAATGTTTTTGAAAGTCTCTTTTGCTCATCAAGGCTCCATGTATTTGATCAAAAATACAGTAAAAACACAAACATTTTGAATTTTCAGCATAATTTCCAGTCTTCAGTGTCACAGTGTTCTTGCTGCTCAAGAAACATTTCTTATTATTATCAATATTATTATCAATGTTGAAAGTAGTTGCTAAATATTTTCTGTGGAAACGGTGATACATTTTTCAGGATTGTTTGATGAAAATATATAAATAAATAAATAACATTCATTTGAATATATATATATATAATACTTGTATTTTTAAAATTCTTATCTTACAGACCCCAAACTTTTTAATGGTCATGTATGTTTACATATATATATATATATACACTTTCAAGTTTCTTTATAACATTTTCAAAATAATTTAAGATTATACAGTCTAGAGCTCATTATACAAAGATATATGAATGCCAGATTGACCAGTCATAATGAATTCCAGCGATGATGTAATAAATGATGATAATTCTTGCTCTGCGTACTGTAGTCGTGGTCTTGTCGAGCTTGAGCATCTGTGCCTGAGACTTAGCCGGTGCAGAGGTCAAAGGTCAACGTGCCTTTCACCCACAGCAGGAAATACTTAAGTCTCTCTTCAGCTGCCAAAGAAACAGCAGTTCTTGTTTTAAGCAGTGCTGGCATGAAGCTGCAACCCTAATTAGATTCTCCCCTAAAAATTGTTATGGCACCCTAAAAAAAAAAAGTATTTTTAGCATTTTTTTTTCCTAATCTTAAATCTGATTTGAGCTAGTGCACAGAATCCAAAGTTTCCAGGATGAAAAAGCAACTGCTACGGCTGCAGGCTGGAAAACTGAGGAAGGTCTCATTAGTCTTTGCAGGTTAATGCCTCATCTGCAGGATGCTCCTTTTCACAGTCTAAAGACTGTGTCATTACATTAGGACTTTTGCACCCATTCAAGCCAGGGAATGATCACCCCCTGCTGGCTGGACTAAAACTAGCTGCAGCAGCAAGCTACGTTTTCACAAATGGTCTGACCAGGCTCTGCACTGCTTAGTATTAGTGAGGAACCAGAACTCTGCCTACTGCGTGCCACAGCTGCATTCGTAGCCTGTGTCTTAATAAAGCTGCTCTAATAGAGGGGTAGCGCATCCTGACATGCACAATGCGGCCATCAGGATGAGCTACCAGCTTAAACAATGAGGTCAAATTCATGATTAAGGTGGGGAATTAATGACAACAGAATGTCAGGAGGCCAGTTTAATGCCTCATCTGAACGACTCTCCTTTTTACAGGTGCCGGACTAACGCTTTTTCAGAAGGTTGCTTCATTTGACATTCTGAAGTACGATTCGTTATACTAAGACTTTTGCACCCATACAAGTCAGGGAATGAGCACCCCCTGCTGGCTGGACTAAAACTAGCTCCAGCAGCAAGCTAGTTTTTCACAACGGCCTTCCAGCCATCAGAATGTGCTACCAGCTTCATAAAGAAAACAAAGTCAAATTCGTAACTGAGGTGGGGAATTCATGACAACCGAATGTTAGGAGGCCAGTTTAAATGACACGGGACGTTTCACCTATTGCAGAATGTATCACACATGCTCTAATGCCTGCAGACACATTTAGTTTGCGTCTGTGAAGAATTAGAGACATTTAGCAAATCCAGTTGAACAAAGAGCCTCATAATGCTTCCATATGCAGCCATATGGAGAGCATTAGCTCTATATGGCAGGAAGTCATTTTGAGACATTTTATGTGTTCGGAGGTTAACCTTCATGGTAAATGACCATGGGTAACCAGCTCCACAAACATCCATAAAACTGTGACACTGTTTTTTCCAGCACCTTTGCCAAGCATGTGTCACGAGTACAGCAGTCTTCTGTCTACAGGTATAATCTACTTTTCATTAAGAGCCCCACTGGCCTGCTGATAGGAGCAGTTGTATGTGTGGGTTTAGCTGTACGGTTATGTGTGTGGAAGCGTGTACAAGCGTAATCATAAGTGAAGGTTTCAGACCGGCGGCCTGTAAAGGTGGGGTTGCCGTACCTGGCGTGCAATCTGGGCGCTCGGCTTTACCTGCTGTTAGGAGCAATTTGCGCTCCCTGAAATCAAGCGTCGAAGTACGTTGGCTAATATGATTTTAATCCCCCTTGACCTTAAAAAAACAGCAGGGTCTCGGTTTTGATGAAGTAATACACAAGACCCCATTGTTTCTGAGTCAGAGGAGACGCAGATGATCCTCCATATGTAGGTGTCTGACATACAAAGAACTCTTACATGTTGGAAACCTACATATGAAAAATGTAACAAACAAAAATGTAACCATGGTAACTCCAAACATCTGTAAAAAGTTTGGGTTAAAGCATACCCAGGCCTAATTTTGCTTATTCCCAGTGTGCTGTCATGTATATTATTCATTTATATATGATATTCATTTGCATGTATAATTATTTATTTAAAATATGATATACTTCAACTACTTTTTTTTTCATGTCAAAGGGGTTTGTGTTCCACAGACGAAAGTGAGTCATACAGGGGTTCGTTTCCCATAGCGACCATAGTTGCTTTTGGTAAACGCACCCCAGATTTGGAGCATGAGGGGGAGAAAATGATGTTAGAAATTTCATTTTTGGGTGGACTATACCTTTAAGTGACATTTAGAGACAGACAAATGCATAGTTTAGGGCAAACATATATATCATTCAAGCAGGTAATATATTTACGCTTATAATAGTTATATACTTACTTCATTATTAGCATCACCTGCAGTATCCTAACTATGATTTATTAGGGAAAACTATAGTTACCATGGTAATTTGAAGAGGTTATTGGGAAGAGTAAAGGGGGAAAAGAAAGAAATCAGTACCGTTGTGGACAGAATTATGTAACAAAGCAATACAAGCCAGAAATAATGCTTTTAAAAAGGTTAGGAAGACGTTTATATTTGATGACTTTATTTTATATAAAAAAAGCACACACGAATGTGTGGAGGGTAATTAGAGATGCTAAAAAGAATTACTGGAGGAATTATTGTAATTCTATAGGGGAGGAGGTTAATGTCAGTGAAGTATGGGGTATGATAAGAAAGATGGGTGGTTTAAAGAGAAATTTTGGAATACCCAAATACACAAAATAATGATCTTTAAAAAAGCATCATATGACCCCTTTAAATAATGGGGAAGGATTAGCTGTGACTAATGCTGATAAGGCAGAAATGTATTTGTTAAAGTACATAGCAATAATAATATATCAGAATAAATTTAAATAAATAGAGAACAAGGTATAAAGGAACATCCAAATATTAGGATGGAGAAAAGACCTTCTAATGAACATCTTGATGTGGAATTCTCACTAAATGAATTAAAGAGAGCTGTTGGAAGAGTTAAAAAAAACTTCACCAGGAACGGATGAGATATGTTATATGATGATCAAAAATGTATCAGATTTTTCTCTGAACTTTTTATTGCGTCTTTTTAATGAAGTGTGGAGATCAGGGAGACTTCCTTCTTCATGGAAACACGGGGTTATTATTCCTGTTTTAAAGCAAGCCAAGAACAAGCATAATGCTGAAAGTTATAGACCTATAGCATTAACGTCTAATTTGTCTAAATTAATGGAACGTATGATTGTGTGTAGACTGAACTATATGTTAGAAAGGAAAGAGATTATTTCACCACATCAGAGTGGATTCCGTAAAGGACGAAGTACATTAGATGCTGTTCTTAGTTTAGAAACAGACATAAGAAAGGCTCAAGTTAATAAAGAGGTGGTAGTAGGCATCTTTTTTGACATTGAAAAAGCATACGACATGCTTTGGAAGGAGGGGCTGTTAATAAAGTTTGAACAATTAGGAATTGAAGGCAGAATGTTTAACTGGATTAAAGATTTTTACTTAATAGAACTGTTCAGGTAAGGGTTGGGGCTTTATATTCCAGGATATATAAAATAGATAATGGTACTCCACAAGGAAGTGTGTGCAGTCCAGTATTGTTTAATATCATGATAAATGATGTGTTCCAAAATGTCAAAATAGATATAGGAAGATCTCTCTATGCTGACGATGGAGCGATATGGAAAATGGGTCGTAATGTATCTCATGTGACAAGAGTCATACAATCAGCGGTTAATGAAGTGGAAAAATGGGCTAACAAATGGAGTTTTCGACTATCGGTGACTAAAACTCAACTAGTCTGTTTTGCGAAGAGGAATCATGTCCCTGAAATAAAAGTGAAGTTATATGGACAAGTACTTGAACAAGTTAAAGATATAAGATATCTAGGAATATGGATGGATTCCAGGTTGACCTTTAAGATACATATTCAGAAGTTGGTAGATAAGTGCGAAAAAAGTAATAATATACTACGATGTCTAACAGGAATGGAATGGGGAGCTAGTAGGAAATCTTTACAAAGAATATATAGTGCACTGATTAGGTCAGCAATTGATTATGGATGCATAATTTATGGATCTGCTTCTAAATCCTTGATTAAAAAAGTAGAAACTGTTCAGGCACAATCTTTAAGAATATGTAGTGGAGCTTTCAGATCTTCTCCAATATCAGCCATACAAGTGGAGGTGGGAGAAATGCCTATAAGTTTACGAAAATTGAAATTAACTATGAATTATTGGATAAATGTAAAAGGGCATTCAGAATTACATCCAGTAAAGGACATATTGAAGGATTGCTGGGAATATGGGAAAAATAAAATCAAAAGTTTTGGTTGGACAGCAATTAGAGATGCTACGATTTTGGGTATTACAGAAATCTCAGTTAGTCCCTCTGTTGTAATACCGAATATCCATCCTTGGTTGCTTCCTGCCTCAAGTAGATTTTAATCTACAATATATGGTTAAGAATGAGAAAACTATATCTAAGGAGGTTATTGTTCAACAATATCTAGATCAAAATTACTCTTCAATTCTCCATATCCCACACCTGTGAGGTTGATGGATTATCTCGGCAAAGGAGAAGTGCTCACAAACACAGATTTAGACAGATTTGTGAACAATATTTGAGAGAAATAGGCCTTTTGTGTACATAGAAAAAGTCTTAGATCTTTGAGTTCAGCTCATGAAAAATGGGGGCAAAAACAAAAGTGTTGCGTTTATAATTTTGTTCAGTGTATGTATCAGTCTTTACAACAGAGCTAATAGCAATGTTATTAGCTATTCAATGGGTGGAGGAAGTTAAGCCTACAAGGGTAGTCATTTGTTCAGATTCCTTGTCAGCTTTAAATAGTTTAATAAGTGAACAATCAACATCAAGAAAGGATTTAATCTATGAAGTACTTATAAATCTGCTTAGGATTCAGGAAATTGGTATAGTCCTGAGGTTCCTACGGGTACCTGCACATGTAGGAGTACAAGGAAATGAAAGTCGATAAACTGGCCAAACAAGCAATGAAACATATGAACGTTGAGGTACAAATTCCACTGAGTAAAGAAATAAAAGGAAGAATTAAATAACACATGAATAAAAAGTGGCAGGAAATGTGGGACAAGGATTTAAAGGGCAGACACTTATACAATATCCAAAAACAAGTTGGCAAAGGGAGAATATGCTTTAACAATAGAAAAGAAGACATAATAATTACACGACTTCGAATAGGACATTCTGGTTTAAATCATTCATTATTCACAATAGGGAAACATCAGTCAGGATTATGTAGGCTATATTATGTAGGCACATGCAGTGAAGCAGAGACTATTGAGCATGTACATCTACATTGTGCAGTATATACCAAAGAAAGATAGGAGTTATTTAAGAAACTGAGAAACATAGGAGTAATACATGTTAAATAAGTTGTGCCTCAGGACAGTCAAGTATTATGAGATTCACACTCCAGTCCAGTTGGTGGCGGTAATACACCATAAGTTGGCTTGTCAACCGCCCTAAAATCGTACAACAAGAAGAAGAAGAACCATGGTAATTTTAAGTACGTATGACATGTGTCTCATTTAGAAGGCTGCGCCCTCCAGAGGTCGAATCCTCTGAAGGATACACCTCATGCATCCTCCGAATTCCTGTGAAAGAAGGTCGCATTCGGAGTGTCCTACTTGCTTTTCTGAAATGAGACAGTCTCGATGACGTATGCAGCCTTCGAATGCGACCTCCGGAGGGCGCAGCCTTCTAAATGAGACACCGCTACTATCTCTGTCGGCCTCCAGTAAACGTCATTACAGCATTTGAACCTCGCGACTTGCCGTAGTTTAAACATGAATCACATGTATGAGTTGTCAGGAAGAAGAAACAATAGAGGATTTTAGGCCGGAGCTGAGAATGCGAGCCATGGATGCATGATGCCGCTGCGCGAGCGACGTGTCCGCAGGTGACTCACCTGCGCGAACCGGCCGCGTGCTCGCGCTTGTGCAAGTCATGCAGAATAAATTCGTCGCGTCCAGAGCAGTGCGCAAAGAAGCAGCATATGGATCCGGAATGGAAGAGTAGCTGATACCTACACCTGATTCGTGCATGCCATGGGGAACTGCTGGGCTCAATGTTTTGGGCTCTTTAGAAGGGAAGCAAACCGGATACAAAGAGGAGGAGGGTGAGTCATTCATGGGGCTTGTTATCGATGATGAATTTTTAAAAATGGTATCTGTGATCTTTGGCAGCATAATTCGCCGGCTGTCAGGCGCATTGCATTGGAAAACAATCGAACAGCCGTTTAAAAGAGTTGACTATTAGTACAGCTTTACAGTTACATTAAATGCGCAGAGTTTGGGTAAGTAGAATGCAACTGATAGCAGCTCCATTACATTGGTGATGTTCATTACGTGAACGAATCGTTCTTTTGAAACGGTTCTTTCTAATGATTCACTTGATTCAAATGTGTGTAAATCGCTTGACTCTTTGGAAGAACAGCGACTCCTATTGTGATTAAAGTATGTAATTACACATATTTACTTATTACAATATTTACTGAATACATAAAAATGACATAAACACAGGAACCTTTTCATTTCACACTTATGAGCGATGATTCGAATAAATTTTTTTAAACGAACCGACTCGTTTGAATGATTCAGACTTGTCAATGCTACTCTAGTTTCCGCATTAGTTGATGTCTGATCTCAGGACCCCGCCCAGAGTCCTCTTGTGAATCCCTGGGACTTCATCATGTGCCATCGTTTGCAATTTATTTACATTCGAATTCGTATAGTAGATCTAAAATAGTGCATATTTTATACCCACTATTTTTGTTTTTTTAATATATGTTGTCTATAAAGTCTTTGATTATTACTATTATTGTTTGGAGAAGCAAAGTCTCCATCTGATGCTTCTCAGAATAGAATCTCACAATTTGTTAACCACATATAATGATAATATTAAACAATACTGTTACTTAAATCATGTTTTAAAATATTTGAATACATTCTGCCAGGAGAAAGTGCTACCTCACATATAACCTGCCTGGCCTGATGGCTGGTTACTGCTTGTTTTGTCAATAGGTCAAAGTACTTCAGAAGCAGCACAGCTGGGGAACACTATACCATTGAGGTACATTCATCATAATTTAAAACTGAAGATTATATAAGCTATAAAATATTCTCAACTCTGCATTTTGAGTGACTTCTGTGCGCTCTGTTACAGTTTGAGAACCTTGTGGAGAGCGATGAGGTGAGGGCACACTTACAGTACCACACTCATGATTTTACAATATTCCACTTTTGCTTAGATGTCAACACTTTTGTCTTCTTTTTCAGGGTGAGAGCTCACAAATCTGCCCCAGGTATGATAATATTTAATCTTGACTCTTTTATTGGTATTTTAGAGTTGGAACGACATGAAAGTGAGTAAATGATGATATGATATTTTTGGGTTCACTAACCCTTTTAAAGGAACTATGGATATTCACTGATGGTGAACCTTTCTTTTCCTGTCAAAGTGGTTGGCTCTTGGCCTGGATAAGTAAAGTGGAACAGATAGTCAAGACTAGCCATTTAATGACCAAGTTAGGACTGTAATTAGTCACATTCCTCTCAGATCAGTGCTTCACATAGCATGAGGTCAGATAGATTTTGATTGGTTGATGGAGACTCTGAGCTCAACTCTCTCTCCCGTCATTGCTCCAGACCCATCAGCGACGAGGAGATCAGTCACTTGAAGGAGCATCGCTATGCTGCCATCTCAGACAAACAGGCGCTGATTGACGAAAAGCTGAATACAGAGGTACAGCAGGTCATCAAATGTGCTTGTAAACTAAAATGGATCAATGTCATGGGACTTTTAAATGGTCAAGTTCAAAACATGTTGCCACAAAACAATGTTTACTTTTAAGTTAGAGCTTACGTTAAGTTTATGCTTTCATTTGTTGTTTTCCATTGCTTTGGTTTTTCGCCCCTGCTTTTGTTTCTGAGTTTAGTTAATCTTCCCTTTCTGTTGTGATTTCTGCCCAGTTATTGGCAGAAGAGGAGAAGTTAAGGCTAGAAGAGGAGGCTGTTTTTGCAGCCCAGCGCGAAGCAGCGCGGCTCACTATGGAACAAAAGCTAAAGGAGGTGAGGCGTTCGCACTGAGCACGCCCAGCCCTTCTCTTAACCCTGCCCATTAACCTTCAGCCACACCCCTTTCATTTATGATGCCTTCAGCTCTGTGTAATTTATTTCTAACAAATTCTGATTTAAACAGGAATAGTTGCTTGAGTTTGTAAGTTATGGATTGTATATCATGTTTTTTGTTAAAATTAGACTCCTCTTTGAAATGTACTTTATATATATTGTGACATGCATTGAATAGTTATAAACAGGATTGAAGGTCCTTAAAGGGGTCATATGACGTTGCTAAAAAAATTACATTATTTTGTGTATTTGGTGTAATGAAATGTGTTTATGCGGCTTAAGGTTAAAAAACACATTATTTTCCACATACTGTACATTATTGTTTCTCCTCTATGCCCCGCCTTTCTGAAACGCGTTGATTTTTACAAAGCTCATCGTTCTGAAAAGCGAGGTGTGCTCTGATTGGCCAGCTATCCAGTGCGTTGTGATTGGCCAAATACCTCAAGCGTGTGATGGAAATGTTTCTCCCCTTACCATATGATGCCGTGTCCCGGCATCGACGAGCGCCCGGCGCGACGAGACAACCAATAAAACCCGTTATAAACGAGGCATTTGTTGCATCCAGTGGGGACATAAGTAAGTACTGATTATAATGACTAACACTGTCGTTTTACGCGTTGCATCGCGTCGCGTAAACATAAAACCATGTCTGCATTTGTGATCGGAGAAACGACAAACAACAAGCGCTACTGCTATTCAAACTGTTTAAAACTCGCGTTTGAATCATCAGTGGCAAATCCTTAAAATGAAAACGTACTTACAGTCTGTGAGTCAGAACAAGCCGGCATTGTAGTCTACTCTACCAGGATCAGGAAACAGTCCTCCATAAAATGTGCTGCACACATCTGAATATTTGGGTTGAAGTGTTCTGGAACAGTGTTGTAAATACAACTTAACCACTGATTTCTAGTCATGTCCTCTTTTGGAAGACCAAACAAAGTAGTTTCGCTTTCACAACGAAACACACAGCGCCTTCACGACATGGCGGCGTCAACAACAATACTACAGCCAGAATAAAAGTTACGCATTCTTTCTTTGCGTGAACATTTGGGCAG